>NC_079366.1:27377269-27677269 GCF_021018895.1 Seriola aureovittata
CTTTTTATTTCCTTCCATTTTCTACAAGGAGCAATAAAAGTTAATTGAACCCACTTTTCAAGAACTGGGTCATGGCCTGAGCAGGAGGAAAACACCAATTACCCCTAAAATGAGCAATTAGCGACATGCCCTATGTCGGCTTTGATACTACACAGCTCTCTTGTTACTGTACAGCTCCAACTGCCAATATGAAGGTTTAATGTGAAATTATTTTTCTTCCACTTACTAGTTTTTTTTTGTGTGTGTTTCTAATCACTGCCCTGATTAAGCCAGTTAGAGTTTTGTAACAGTGTGCAGTTAATTTAAGGAATGAAATTAACTCCTGAATTCCAGGAGGAAGGAAAAGAACGCTGGATACGATGGTAACTGGCTGCAATAGCGTTAAAAAAAAAAACGATTTAATAAAAATATCTCTTTATTCCCACAGACGAACACACGAGCCAAAGGCAGACAATGCAATATGATGTTGAGAGTCTAACAGCTGGAAACTTTTCTGCTATTCTTGTCACAAAGGGTAACTGCTATTTCAACCCTCCTTTCAGTGGTGGGGGAGGCTGAGATACTGCACTACAGAGCGCCATGCAGTTACAGACTGCGTATTTGTGCAGCTATCATTGGTAGTGTGAGTGAAAGCATGTGAGATTGGAAAACAGGAGCCCACTTTGAGTGGGAGAATTTGATGAGGCAGGTAGAGGGAAAGAAGTAACTTGAAAAGTTTCATCAGAAAATGCTGGTGTACTGTATCAAAAAAACTGATAGCCACCAGTGTGAGATAAAAGATGGCGAACTTAATAGCTTCAAATTTAATTTTTTGCAAGAAAGAGCGTCTGATTCTTGCTGCAGTGGTTCTGAAATCATGGTGGCACATCAGATAAGAAAACCAAAGAGTGATGGCTCAGCTCGACTTTGATGGATGGCTCCATTTGCTCCAACAATCACTCAGCTCCTCCTGCGGACCCTCCACACCCTCGCCCAGCCCCACATGATGGTCGATTATATTTTTACTTGACTGCGTTATGAACACAATCTGCTGATGTTCAAGTCTCCGGTCTCCCCATCCATCAACAACGTGCTGCTGAGGTGTCAAGAGAAATCCTCCTCCATCCCTCTTCCTTGTCGTGTTGAAAAGAGCAGAGCGAGCCTCACAGTCAAGGACTCAACACTGTAGCCCTCTGGTCCAGAGCAGCTTCCAGCTTCTCATAGTCTTCTCATTATGTACAGCAGCTTGTCTTGCAAATCTCTCGTTGTTGATCCCTGGAAAAACTTAGAATTCAGCGTTTTGGTTGTCAGGATCGACTTGTGATGTCATCTCGTGAAACTGAACTTTTCTGTTGTTTTTAAGCATTGAAATTTAGAGCTTAGCTTTAGAGTGAATCCTTGAAATAGTACATTTTAAAAAAAAATACATGGACAGCATGATCATTCTTGATTTCATTCATGGAAGATGTTCATTTATACAAGGTCCCCATTCTCACTTTGACATCAAATTAAAATTTTTTTAAGGTCTATTCAGAGATTTTTAACTTTAATTCTTTACATTTTGATTTAAAATACCACGTCTGTCATTTTTGTGTTAACCAAAATTAACCAACCAGGGTTGGTTAATTTTTTTAAGAGAAAAGGATTAGCTTAAGGCTCCTGTTTTGCTCTTCATTATTTTCGAAATAAAACTGAATGTGCTTCCTGTTCTAGCCTGGTCAGATGCGTACACGAACTGATGAAGCCTCTTGGATGAGAGGTGAAACGTCTTCCCAGACAAATAACCTAGTCCAGTTGTTTTTCGATTTAAAAAACTCCTTTAGGATACTATGACCTGGACAAATGAGAATATACACAGGCTTCCTGTTTTAATGATTGTAGTTTGTTTGAAAGTGGAGCTGTACAGAGCAGCACCTCTTTTTCTGATGAACTACTGGAAAGATGCTTTGCTGCACAAACACTTTAGGATGGGTGTGTGTTATTAAAAAAAATATCTTATGTGACCACCTGTCACCATCCACATGAGCCAATCTGCAAGTCTTGTTTAGTGAAAATCAAGACATCAAGACACGGTCAAAAAGCCAGTGTAAATATGACGAGACGCCCAGAGAGTCTATTCATTCATTTGGGTAATATATTTCATTGCAAATAAAAAAAAAAAAGTACTTTCAAACTCCATCCATTCATTCCACTTTAAGGCCTTACAGTATGTAATTATTCTCAGCTCTGTAAAATCTCAGGTCTACGAGATTCCTGTTTGCAGATATATGTTTTTACAGCTGACAAATAAAGAAAAAAAACGGATACAATCTGGATTACATATATTCACAATCAGTCACGACCAGCATCTATTATGGAAGAGCACAGATCATTGGTGTGGTGTGAAATGACACCGTTTTCTCCCTCTTTCAGGGATCGTTCCTTCCCACACTGGCTTCACAGTTCTTTGATAGCAAGACCATGAATTAAAAAAAACCCTTGTCCTTCCGCCATGCGTTCCCCATGCACCTTTAGGTCACTTATTTTTTAGTTATAATACATTAATAGCATTTCATCGGTCAGCACAACCACCTCCTAAAATCTCTGTCCCTTCACAATCCATGTACCCAGCACCCTCCTCATCCTCATCACTGGGGTCCCAGTCCTCCCTGGGTGCTCTGACCATCACTGTGGTCGCTCCCCCATAGGCGGTAAAATTGACTGAAGTCCACGTAGGGCGGGACCCGGCCCGTCTCGTCGGGCTGCGCCGCCTGACTGCCTCTCTGGCGGAACAGGCTCCCGTCTCCCGAGCTGGAGCTGGAGCTCTGCGTCTGGGTGTTGGTGGACTGGAGGGTGGCCGTTGGGCTCTGACTGCTGGGGAGAGCAGAGGAGGAGGAAGCGGAGGAGGAGGAGAAAGGTGGGTGGTCGGGGAGGGTGGAGGACGGGGAGGAGACAGGTATGAGGGTTGGAATAGAGGACGAGGAAGTGGGGGCATCGGAGGGGAGGAACGGGTCCGTATCGGGGGTGGACAGACAAAGGAGAGAGGTGGAGATGTGGAGAGGACGGAAAGGAGGAGGGGTGGTGGAAATGGAGAAGAGGGAGGTGGAGAGAGGGAGTGTCGGGAGGGGGGAGAGGGGGGAAAGAGAGGAAAAAGGGAGTTCAATTATGGGCTGCAGAATGTCGACGGAGGTTTGGCAGGTAGTGGGGCGAAACGTGCTGAAGGAGCGGCAAAAGGAGAGGCAAGGACGGAGAGTAGGACACAGGATGGATATTGGCAAGTCGGGGACCATGAGGAAGAGAAATATAGATGTGAGTCAGACAGTGAGTGAGTGACAGACAGGAACAGAGTGGAGTGGAGACAGTGAAAGTAATCCCTGCGGATGACTGAGCGAGGGGCAAATGAGGAGAAGAAGAAGAAACTGAAGCACATGCAGCAGCTCAAACAGTTCTCTCATGTTCAGTCATGTCACACTACAGGTAGTTTACGGCAGGTAACCCAACAAACAAAAGCCACATTCCAAGAATCCTGACGAAAAGCTATAAATCATCCACGCCGTGTTGTTAATTTACCTGGAGGAAGAACATTGAATATGTTTGTGATTCCAAACAAATATCACTTGATGCAAAATACAGGAAACTGGAAAGCCAAGTTGAGTGAATAATCACAAATGCAAAACATGTGAAAAGTCACTTGTGGAAGGCAACACGAATGCAGCACGACGTAAGCGAGGTCACCTGTGATCGTTACACTCAATGAGGCAGTGGACACATCTTATAGGCTCCTTGGGTTTGATTGAATACCATGTTAGTCATCATTTGTTTGAACTCCGCAGGGCAAATGCCTGTCGCTGCTGTACAGGTTGTGTTGAAAAGCTTGTTGTCGCCACCAGCTGGCAGCACAAGCAGAGGACTGGGGACAGTTCCTTTTATCACTGATGCTGGAGCAGCAATTTGTCAAATTATTCATTTTCTTGGAAAAGCATAAATATGTTCCTGCGTAATTTGTTTCTGCCAAACACTGTAAATCAGAGAGCATTACATCTATAGATTTACACTACTGTATATGGTATACATTGTAGTCTCATGGGAAAGTTCAATATTAAATTTTTTGTGCAGCTGTACTTGATCAAACTTCCCTTTCTACACTGTGAAAAGGAGCCCAGGCTTGACACATGGTGGAACAATGGGGAGGTGAAAACCACACTCACACATCAATAAGCGTAGCAGTGGAGGGACACAGGGGAGTGAAAATCAAGCTTACCTAAAACAAATATAACAAGGGAAGGACGAGGGAGTTGAAAATCTTGTTTATCTACAATACACCAAAAATAAACTCAACAGCGGGGAGGGAAGTGTGGAGACAGAATAACTCAAGAGTGAACACAAGAGGAGTGGCACATGGGAGTTCAAACCAAGCCTCTAAAAACACACAGAGTAGGAAGCAGCAGAAAAGCAGGTGAAAATGAAGCTCATGAATAAAGAACACAACAGTTATGAGGCAAAAAAAAGGCAAGAAGGGCATGCGCGGAAAACAGGAAAAAAAAAAAAAAAAAGATGTAAAAATGAAGCTTACCCAGAACGAGCAGGGACAAGAGACAAACCGAGCTTACCCTGGTGTGGGGGTGCCTTCCTCTAAGGTGGAGGCAGTGTTGGTTCCGTTGGTGAGGGTACTTTGGGAGGGCATGACCAGCGAGAGGGTGACGCTAGTTTTACTGGTGCTCTGGCTGTTGGAGTAGGGCACGGACACAGGGTAGATACGACCACCTGAAAGAAGATTTAAGAAAAATAAATAAATAAATCACATGTAATTCTTGAGTCCAGTTCGTCTCCTGTTCAGTTGTTTTCGAGGGATAACAATGTTGTTTTTTTACTTTTCATAAGTACTATTATCAAGAAACTCTTGAGTGAAACTAGTGTGCATGCTCAGCATAAAATGGGCATTACCAAGAGTAAATTGGATATTTTCTTTCTGGACCTTGTTATTTTGGCTCAATGTGATATTTTTGGCTTCACCTCTCAAAAGCTTTGATGTCTTTTTCTAAAAGCCTGCTCAGACATGGATAAACATACTATTATTTTAAGATTTCTTGTGTGTAAGTGTAGCTTTTCAGCATAGGACTAATTTGAATCCAAGAGAAACCAACCTTAAAAAATCCAATATATATTTACTCCAACATGAACTGGAGTTTTACTTCAATATGGTTCAGATTTTTAACAATCCTGAAATGGTCCAAGTCCTTTAACATTGGATATCTACCGATTCTTCGCCTAAATGCTGACTGAATATGTATCTGACACATTGAAATAACAGCTGTAGATACAACTTGGCACGCTCTATTTTTCTCAAGCTCCTTGAACCATATACTGAAGGTCCCGATTCAAAACTATAAAGTTGATAAGTTTCTATTATTCTGATGATACAGATCCTGAGGATCAGCTCAGGACATCTGTACTTGTAATGATTATTCTATCCTGAAGTCTAACATGGTCCATAAGCTATTGGTAATCACTCTGATGATTGGCAGCCGCCAAGATCATCATCCTTTGGCACAACCAAAATTCTGATTAAAGTTAATTATGATATAATTCGTTTTTGCTTAAAGTGCTAGCAGCTCATGAAAATATGTGACCTTTGACAAGCGGTTGTGAGTTGACTTTCTTTTAAAGGGCTGCGAGCCAGAAAGTTTGGAAACCACTAATATAAAGTACAATTTTTCAACATACTGCATGATGTGAATAAAACATGTTTCCCATGCCTCTAAACTCTTAAAGTTTTAAATGAGGAACACTGGCCTTGGTGTAGCCAGTATGGCGGTTTGTCCCTGGACAGGCTGTCTGTGAAATGTGAACTAATCCCAGAATGCCCTTCCCCTACCCTGTGTGGGCGTGAGCGCTCCATCAGCCAGCGGCATGTTGAGCGTGCGGATGAGCAGGGTCATGTCCTCATGCCGAGAACAGTAGGTCGACCTCTGACGGCCGGACACGTAGACGTCGTGGTGCAGCCGCTTGACGCGCTCCACCACCGACTGAGCCACTGCCTCCAGACTGTTCTGCTGGGCCAGCTCTGCTGCTACCATGGCAACGATTTCCTACAGTGACAGCAGAGGAGACGGGGAGTCAGAGAAAAGCTATATTGATGTTAAAGTTGAAAAAGTAAGTACGATGAAGAGGGTGAAAAGAAATATTTCAAATTGAGATGAAAAGACAGGAGAAGACGAAGCCAAAGAGGACAAAAAGAAAATATAAGAAGTGAGGGAAAGAAAACAATAATGGACACTTAGACTAAAGTGGCCATGAAAACAGGACTTGGAATAAAAGAAGAGGCGAGTAAATGTAAGAGAAAGATGAAAAGGATAAAACAGGATGTCTGGGTAGGAGGAGATGACAAGGAGCATAGGAAGGAAGTAGGAAGGGAAAAGAAAGCAGATTTAGACAAACAAGAGTGGGTGGATTTCAAAAGAGGGAAGAGAAACATTAATGCAGAAAATAAATAAAAAAGAGACACCAGAAAAACAAGTGGAGGGAAAAGTGGTCGAGGAGGGAAGAAAATGTCGGGATGAATGCACTAACCTGATTGGCTTGTTCAGGGCCGTGGGCGGACTCAAGGGCATTGATTAGACCTTCTGACATGAGCAACAAGAAGCCTGTCACACCGTCCAGAGACTGGCTGCCATGAATCTCTGGCTCTGCGACGACTGGCCTCGTCTTGGCCGGACTGATGGTAGAGCAGGACAGGAGGAGATGGATATATGAGGAGATAAATGAATATCAGCGAAAGAGAAAGAGGAAAACAGGCAGGGCGGGGCGGGGACAGAAAGTGAAATTTAGATAAAAGAGAAGACAGTAAATGGTCAAGTCTGGAGGAGAGACTGGGAGACGGTATGGAAAGAGAAAGAGGGAGGAACTGAGACAAAAAGAGAGACATAAGTGCACCTGCCCTAAATACAATAAATCTAGATAATCTCATAGAGCCAAAGAATTTGCTTGTACTGTGACCACATCTAATTTCCTGCACTCTCTCTGGTCGCACTAAGGAGGATATTCTAGAAAGCTTCTATTACGCGTTTTATTTAGTATAGTAATTGGAATGACTCATAGATATGTGAGCCTGATTCGCTTGGCCTGGACAGCACACAGGAACAGGAAATGAGTGTGAGAGAGAGAGAGAGAGAGAGAGAGAGAGAGAGAGAGAGAGAGAGAGAGAGAGAGAGAGAGAGAGAGAGAGAGAGAGAGAGAGAGAGAGAGAGAGAGAGAGAGAGAGAGAGAGAGAGAGAGAGAGAGAGAGAGAGAGAGAGAGGGCCCCCCCCAGGATCATGGTATTTCAAGAGGCTCTGCTGTGGTAAAAGTGAGGGCTGGAACAGAGTCAGATCAGATAATAAAGCCTCCGCTGTCCAGGTACCGCAGAGGACACACACTGATACAGAGAGAAAAAAACAAAAAAATGTGATTGTACATTAAAATGTTTCATTTGCTGCCCCAGTTTCCCTTGAACCACAGTTCTTAAAGGAATAGCGCAACATTTGGGGAAAACATGGTGAACCCTTTCTTGCCCAGAGGGAAACGAGAGGACTGATACCACTTTCTTATTTTGTATTCAAGCAGGCGAATAGCTTAGCTTAGCATAAAGACTGGAAGTATGAGGAAACGTGTCGCCCGTCTCTCTCCAGTCAAATGACAAAACAAAATCCGCCCACCAGCACATCTACATTGGACTAATTAACACCTTCTTTCTACGGACCTCACCCCCCCCCCCCCGTGAGCTGTGTCATTAATAAAGACTAAATGAATCTCATTTGTTTTGCTCGTCCTCACAATTAGGCAACTAGTGGAGACTTGAGGAAGTCATTGGATTTTCTCTTTGTGGATTAAACAAGCGAGATATAACGTGTTCATTAGTGAGCTTTAGCTCTTTAGGTCAGCAGATTCTTTATCTTTAAAGAGGGTCGGACTAGCTGTTTCTCCTGCTAGCTAATTGTCTCCTGCGTGAAAAGAACAAGAGAAAAAAAAACTTTTGATGATATCTGAAGGAAGATGAACTCACTGATTCATCAAAAATACAAAACTGGATCTCTAAAGGAACATCTTCTGTATGCATTTAAATGAAGCTCTATTTACTTTATAAAAAAACCTATTTGTTATTGCTGAGTTGTATTTAATTTGTCTTTCTTCTTGATACTTCAGATTAATTCATCTGATCTTTCATGACGGACAAAGTCGTAAAGTCAGACAGAGAAGGAAACAACAGGAAAAGACAGACAGACAGAAACTGTAGGTTTAAATTCACTGGTTCAATATTTCTAGATGATTTTACCATTCAGGCTGTAAATTATTAATTTTTCCAATTTTCTTTGCGTTTCATAAACAGACAAAAGACCAACGTAATTTAAAAAGAGGCTTCACCTGAGCAGGTCAATTTCACTGTAGTTGAATTTGACCCTGTAGTCTCCGAGCCTCCTGGTGCTACTCTGTCCCGCTATCTGCCCCGCCTGCCTCACACGAGCCGAGTCCACACCTAGAGGAGAGGAGAGGAGAGAGAGGAGAGGAGAGGAGAGGAGAGGAGAGGAGAGAGAGGAGAGGAGAGGAGAGGAGGAGAGGAGAGGAGAGGAGAGGAGAGGAGAGGAGAGAGAGGAGAGGAGAGGAGAGGAGAGGAGGAGAGGAGAGGAGAGGAGAGGAGAGAGGAGAGAGGAAAGGAGAGGAGAGGAGAGGAGAGGAGAGAGCAATAAGACAAGAGCAATAAGTAGAAGCAGGAGGTGGGGGGTGGGAAGTGGAGAGGGGGGCATATATTTGTGTTTGGGGTGGGGGGGGGGGTGGATGAAAATAGGGGAGAGGTCACCTTCAGCTGGGTTAATGGAATGACTGTCATTTCATTTAAATCATTCGGAGAAAGGCCCAAACAACAGAATAATTATGAGACTCCCGACTGGCAGAGACGGAGAGAGGCAGCGAGAGAACAAAGAGAGACAGAGCACCACCTCATCATCTAATGGTGCGGCGGGAGCTGCTGGGAAACGGTGCCGTTAATGTTGAGTCCCTCTTATATTTATTGCAGGTGCCAGGCAGCAACGAAGGCTCCCTCCGCAGAGCTAATCACAATGTATGTATTTTCTGTTACATACACAAACCCTCATTAATGGACCATTAGCCTGGTTGTCCACCATGGATAGATGACTCCGAGTGCGTCTCTGTGCCAGCTAGTCGGCACTAATGGCTGCGTCTCTATCGGCCTGAATATCCTGCACAGAATCTAAAGAATGTGATGAAAGGTGTGTCTGAATGTTCTTAAGGCTACTGTGATAATCTGATGTCTTTCAACACCAAGATACTTTCTTGTGTATTCATCATTCAGAGCCAGTTATCTAACTTCATAAAAACTGAACAGAAGATGAAACGAAATCCAATCTAAAAAAGCTTTGAGCTGAACTGAAAGAACTCGGACAGAAATAACTGACAAATTCAGAAAATTCTAAAATATTTTATATTTATTATTTATTTTTTTTTTTTGAATAGTTTAGTCTTTTCTAGGATTATTTTCCATTTTGTTAATTCTCAGAAAACATAACTTGGTCAAAGCGTAGTATATGGCCAGTAGGGACGGGTACAAGTACCCGAGTAACGTTTCACTATCGCACACCTGCGCACGTGTTGTTTTTTTGGCTACATTAGTTCAACTCGGTTAGCGTTATGTGTCACGGGCCTCCTGTTTTTCTTTTCTTAACAGTATACGGCGAGTAATCGAGTACTCGTTCATAAGGTAATGAGAGTACTCCAATATTGAAATTACTGAAAATGCCCATCAGTCTCCCCTTCCTGAGCTACAAATCTGAATAATGACTTTTGACCATTTGGATTTAAAATGTCATCATTTCATAATTTTATCCCATTAGAAGTTTATGTTAAATTGTATCTTAATTAGCGTATGAATTAACCTTGACGTATGACTAACAAATTCAATATCAGTTCATCTTCCCGAATGTTTGTTCCAAATCTGTAGAGGTTCCCTCAAGGCGGTCTTGAAAATATCACATTCAAGAGGCCAAAAACGTGTTTTGTGAGGTTGCAGTGACCTTGACCTTTGACAATGAAAATCGAATCAGTTCATTCTTGAATCCAAATGAATATTTGTGCCAGATTTGATGAAGGCATTACTGAGATATCTCGTTCATGAGAATGGGACCCAGGGACAAACAAGCAGACAACCTGAAAACATAATGCCCTTCGGCCGTGGCTGCTGCCGCTGCGGAGGCATAACATCTACTTTCAAAAAGACGCTAAATGTTGCTAGATGATGTAATATGCTAATGAGCAGATTCATGATGTCATCACATCATATGTGCATTCTGCCGGTTTCAGCCCTTTATCTGTTCTGAGCGACTCTCTTCTATGGAAAGTAGCAGAAAAGAAGAAAAGGAAACTGTAACTAAACAAAAAATAATAATTCCTAAAATATTGTAATAAGTGCACCAAACTAACTCTGGTCAGATGGTGCATCTGTGTTCCTTTCTGTCATCTTTCTAGGTAACTTCTCTCTGTGTCTCACCCAGGGTGGCCAGTCTCTGCAGCTCGTCCTCGTTGTCGGTACTGTGCGGTCGTCCGATCTGGAGAACCTGGTTCTGGCCGTCGCTGCTGGACTTACACAGCAGTGCCCTGTTGGTACCTGGAACCACAGACGAGCAGAAAAAGTATTCAGAAAATGAGAAAAGTGAACTGGTGAAATTATGGTGGTTCTCTAATTGCCACAACTATGGTCTGAATTTTCTTGTCGAGAAAACAGTGAGCCAGGAGTTTATTAGGTACACAGTTACAATCTGACACAATCCAATACTACAGCCAATAATAAATCTCTGAAGCGTATATACACCTTCTGCATTTTTACTTGTCATAGTAGAAGATTTGCAGGTGCAGCTAATACCATTAAGGATGGTCCGAGGTTCAGGTTTTGTGCATGCTCGCCGGCTGCCCTCGCTTACATAAGACACTTCAATGGAACAGAGTAAAAATCAATCTGTCAAAATGTGTGCTGCGCAAAAGGCTAATTCCAGGGCTCTGTTATGGGTATGCCAAAATGGAAAGCAGCCATTATTGTTAACAATTAAACCTGTGTTTAACAAGTCAAAATGTCTGCTGTTAAAAATGACCATAATGCTCTTGTCTATAGTGTCTAGACTAAATGACCTGTATACTGAAAGGTGTTTCACCCCATTTATAGTAGAAAAACCTCAATATAATGCAGTTTATTATAATAACAGCTTCAAAAAAATGACCACAGAGCTCAGTCAAGGTCTCTCACAGTGTCAACAGATGAGAGGATTTACTGTATTGGGTTGTTATATAGAGATGTACCAAATAAACTGCCACGTCACGGTGTAACTTACATTTTAAACTTGATGTTAAACAACTTCATAATTAAAATGTATCTTAAAAAATATTACCAGAACTGTAATATTCAAATATAAAAATGACTCACTTGTCATCTCGTCACCCACCCCCCCACCCCCACCCTCCATTCATATTCATGAGACATTTTGCCTCGTGTTTTTCCCCCCGTATTAATGATGCAGAGATAAAAATGCGCTGTCGTCGCTCTGAGGTGACTCACAGACCCAAACCTCAGCCAATTAATCAGCTAAGATGCTGTGGTACTTTTAAAAAGCTAAATATGAATCACCGGCTGATGAAGCCACTTCCTGACACATAAGTTGACCAGGGACAGACCAATGATTCATTTACACTGAGTAGAAGCTTGACACAGGATCAGAACACCACCACCACCTAAATCATAAGCTCTGATAATGCCTGGAGTTGGGTGTGCTGCTAATCTTATCTGCAGACCAGGCCATCCAACCAGCTGTATTATATTGAAATTGCAGGGAGGGGGGCCGTGTGCCTCTGTCTGTCCTCTGTAGGGCCATGAGGCTCCCGCCTGTGTAACTGAAAACACTCTATCTAGCCATTTAGTAAACCTGGTCGTCATGTTCATACGTGCAACAACAAAGTTGTTAAGGTACAAATCAGCAAAGAGCAGCCAACCCTCAACCACTGTATGTTCATATATCCTTGGCTGCCCCCCCCCCCCCCCCCCCCCCCCCACACCCCCCCCACACACACACACACACACTCCCAGCATATCAAATTATGGGTCATACGACCTTAACTGTCAAATATATTTCACATCAACACACAGCTGGGAGTGCTTTTTAAAGCACACTTACTCTTATGTTTAAACCTCCCTGGGATCCATGTTCTGTCAACTTTGAACTCCTGACCCTCACACAACGGGCCAGTGGGGAGAACAGTCCTCCTTTCTACCCACTACTAATTACTACCCCCCACCCACCACCCCCGCTTTAGCTCTGTGCCTTGTCCTTGAGGACAAAAGAAAATGAAATCCTACGGAGAGGGTGAGGGGCTCGTTTTCTTGGCTGCTACAGAATCAAAGACGTGACAAAAAAAAGAAACGTTACATTGAAGGCATTCAGGAAATACTCCTGGTGAACCGCTGTGAGTGAGAACGAGTGCAGCAATAGATTAAGAAAAACACAGTGGCCAGTTACATGAAGCGAGGCCCGTCTACAGCAGCTGGAGTCTGGTGCTTTACGTTTACCTTTGATGATTCTTCAAGAGAGAGACTTAGAAATGGCTCCTCAGGTGTGTGTGTGTGTGTGTGTGTGTGTGTGTGTGTGTGTGTGTGTGTGTGTGTGTGTGTGTGTGTGTGTGTGTGTGTGTGTGTGTGTGTCTGTCTGTCTGTCTGTCTGTCTGTCTGTCTCCCACAGTCTCATTTGAATTTCCTCAAAGTCCAGGATCTAAAATGGCCTGCAGGTTGCTCTAGTAAAATATCACATATGCTTCTTTTCTGTTCTGCAGCTTAAGGTGTCCAGTAGGATTTGTGTACACACAAACACACCCGCGCACACATAAATACACACATACACTCAGAAGAAGCTGTCATGCTACTGCCCTTGCAGCTGTTGTCTGCAGGTGTAGATATCTTCAGATTTGGCACCGGGGATTCAAAAACAATGACCAACATTGAAGGTATGCTTTGAATCACGAGAGTCAGTGTGATTCCAACATCTGTCCTAACGCCACAGAAAAGCAGAAAAGTCTTTTCTGTGGCCTTCAGACAGACATAAACTTTCTGCACAGTATGTAAAACATGTGTTTGCTGGCAGGGCATTTCATCGTGTGCATGCGAGACCCACTGGTTTTGGTTTAAGCATTTCAGAACCATGGAAAAGCAGCATTTTTTTCGTAATATCTACCACAATAATCTAGATTACTGTGTGAGATAATTTTGCAACCCTGTATCAACATGAGTAAAAGCATATGAAAAAACATTTAGCTGAATGTTTTGTAACACATACTGTCTAGACACTTGGCTGTACAATGAGCCTTAAAGGAATTTTACTGTGTGTAAATCGTGTATAAGCATTTGAACAAGGTTGAGCCTGGTGGTCCTTCACTGTGTTGAGCAGTATGTAGGTTGTGCTGGACACAAACAAACAACCCAAACTACCTATCTTGTAAGCAATCCATAAAGTTATAATATGGAACTTTTCCACATTAAAATCTCTAAAAATGATTAGACCTACATCATATTTTTTTGAGTTGTGTTCTCACATTATCCCAGATGTTTGCAGCAATTCTCAAACCTAGAGAAATCTGTGATTTTACTCATGGTAACGCTATGTGTCATTTGGTCGCCTGTCAATGGCGTCATATCCCGTCTGTGCATGCGTTTGGTTGTCTGCCAGAAGCTCAAAATGGACTTCTATTCAGTTTTAAGCAACATTTACAAGATACACTTTTTACACCTTTGGCCGTTTCCAACTATGCATTTTAACAGGAGAAAAATGTTTGGCAGCTCAGCTCACAAACCTCCTGGACGTCTGGATCATAAGTTATCAGAGAAACAAAGGTTAGCAGCAATCTCAGCTCCCAGCCCTTCCCCGACGTCTCCTGTCCGCCGGACGGGAGCAACTTTAAAAGGTGAAATTCATTTATTCAGTGTTTCTACTGGTTATAATCACAAGGTCTGTTTGGAGAGGAAACCTCTGGATAATGCAGCTCCAGGTTAAAACCTCCTGAACAACTGACACTGAAGGAATCCAGACTGGGAGAAGCTGACAGCAATGGTGGTGAAGACAACAACTCCCATGATCCCACACTACTTCACAACATTGCCCAACGCCGTCCCTAGCAGCAGAAGTTACCTAGTGTGCGTTCAAAAGTTACATTTTTTACTTCCTTATAATACCAACACACCTCTAAAATATAAATATGGAGCAATAGCCAAGCACTTGCATGACCTCACCAAATGGCCCGGTGTCATTGAACCCCCCTGTGTCAGTGTGCATCCACCCTGCTGAACTGGCCTTGAGCAAGACACTGAGTCCCTGACAGCACAAAGAGTATTGTTCTCTAACTGCTGTCGACCCTGTCTTTAAGTGGATCTGCACAATACAATTTTACAAGACACTAACTATAACTTTACAGCATCTTTAATTAAGCCTATAGAAAGTTGTAGGGGGAAAAAAAGAAAGAAATAAGATAGAAAAAAGCTTTAACTGGACAACTCCTACATGGTGCATCAGGATATGAAATATGCAAGAGGCATACCTTCCCAACCCAAACGCAGCCCTGCCTGAAGCGGATGCTGTGTGTGCATCTAGCATTAGCTTACACGGTTGCTATTAATAGAACTAGTGTCCTCTCTGTAGAGAAGCAAAATGAGCATGTGAGTGATGGAGGGCTTTCCTGGCTCCTGTCCATTTTGAGAGCCAGATGACATCGTGGCATTCGTGTAATTTACCAAACCAGTTTCAAGGTCCAAATACCAGAAAATCAAATGATTTGGTGTTTTAAAATCAGTGTCAGTTAAAGTGAAGTGAAGTGAAATATCCTGCAGTTAGTAACCGCAGTGAAATGACAATCAAACAATGCTACACCAGTTTGTGTTGTGTACATATCTCTGTGTTTTTGTCTGTTACATAACTATTGTTTACAATGATCAGAATATTATAATACAAGTGCTACAAAAACAAACAAACAAATCCCTACAGCAGAAATCTTAAATTTGCTGCCAAATGTGATCGGATACAGCACCGCAGTTTCGCTCAGGTCTGAGAAGCAGATGAACGTTTTCCTTGTGTGAACCCACAGGGTGCAGGTCAAAAAGTTCTTTATTTTAAGTTACTTCATCTCAAACTCTGAATTGATATTCTGTGTTGTGTGAACACAACCCCACTGACCTTACATTGACTTCGTGGCTCAGTCTGCATGGATTATCTTTCTGTAGTGAAAGTGGCTTCTGACTTTGAAGAGAGAACAAACCACAAACCCAAATCTATTTGAAGTCTGACATCTACTGGTGTAGAGCAGATACTGAAGTGACTGTTATTTTGGTGCCAACCATACTGTCAGTTACAACTAATCAGATGATGTATTGTTGTGCAATTACATCATCAATTGTGTAATCGCTTTGGTTGCTTCTATGGGTCTGTGATTGTATTTAATATAAGGATATAAATCTCAGTATTAGCACTACTGAAGTCAGAATTTGGGTCTGACAACTCTAGCCTGTGTAAACTGGTGTGTCCGTACCAACATTGGCGATGTAGAGCTTGTTGTTGAGGATCAGCGCCACCACGGCTGTAGCTCCTCCTGACACCTCCTGCTCCAGCTCCTTCAGACGCTCCTGCACCTTCTGACTCTGAGAAGAAAGCTGGTGGAAGGACACGTTCTTACCAGCCGGGAGGAGAGGAGGAAGACCAAGGGAGGAGGAGAGGAGAAAAGGGGGGAGGAAAATGTAGTGAGTGGGAGGGAGGGAGGGAGGGAGGGAGGGAGGGAGGGAGGGAAGGAGAGGGGAAGATGCAGATGAGGAAAATAATCAGTAGGAGTAGGCAGATTGAAGGAGGAAAAGAGGAAATGAGACAAATGATAAAAGAGGAGATATGAAATAAAAGAGCATTGAGCAAGAGACATGGGACGAGAGACAAGGGACGAGATTAAAGGCAAGTGGAAACAAGAGGAAAAGGAAGAGTGGTGGATAAGGAAAAGAGGAAACAGGCAGGAGGTGAGATGAAAAAGGATAAGAGATGAGTAAGAACACAAGAGATAGTGAGCATGAAAGAAACAGATAAGCAAATAAGAAAAAAACATGAGAACAGACAAACGGAGATTGTGACTTCGTGTTCCTAATGAAACATCTCACTGCCACAAAAAAGTGACTAACTTCATCTCACAAAAACGCCTACACCTTCAACAGTATCAGACCCGAATGCAATATGTGAAGCGGAGGAAATAGAGGAGAGATAACTTTCGACTGGCGCGAGGAGAAAAAGATGGTGGTGTGTGTGTGTGTGTGTGTGTGTGTGTGTGTGTGTGTGTGTGTGTGTGGGGGGGGGGGGGGGGGGAGTGCATGGAGAGCTGGATCCACAGAGAGGAAAACTGAGACAGGCTTATCTAATGAAACAGGCTGATGAGACCAATTAGAACATAATAAGCTCATTCTCCAATGGCTGCGCATTAGCTCACACACTGGTGCCCGAATCTGAGGTTGCTATGGAAACCAACACAAGAATTCCTCGTCTCGGTTTTCAGATTAAACTGTAAATATGCTTTTTGCTGAGCGCGTGTGGTGCGTGTGGTACCTCGTTGTGCGGTAGGACGTAGTTGGACAGGTGGGCTTTCTCAGCCAGAGCGTCGCCTATCGTCTCAAAGTAGCTCTTCTCCACCGCATCAAAGGCCTGCAACAACAATAACACACACCTGGATGTATGACAATGACACAGAAAAGTAGGTGAGGAAGAGTATTGCTACTGTAGAGTTGATAACTGATGACTTACAAGTCAGTTCAACAGAACAGGTGGGATCTTCTGTTAATGGTGTTTAGCGTAGTGTAATGTCAATAGAATGGGAGCAGTATTAGCACTTCGGACATAAACATCCACAATGCAGTGAACTACCATCTTCCTTCATCTGATCAAGTTAGCTAAACATGTTTAAGCTTTGGGGGAAACACTGCACAGCTCTGGTTGTTTTCTGTTTCATGTAAAACACTTTGCGCTGCTTTCGATGCATAGTCATGAATGCCGTATAAAGCCATGAAAATATGCATACACTGCTATATACAGCAGTATTATTGATTGATGTTTCTGTGAGTATCTTTTATTGTCATCACTGACGAAAATTCAAACTGCGGAGCTGTTTGGCCATGAAAGACTTCATTAAACGCATTAGCTTCATGCAGATACAGTCTACTTGTGCAGAGTTGAAAAAATAAGCAGGGTTTAAATTTCTCTCTCAAGCTCTGTTTTGTCATTTGTCACACAACTATTTCGGGCACATTTTTGTGTGTAGGAAAGAGTGTCTGAAAATGGGCTCCGTTCTCTCTCTTTATTTAAACAACTATCATGTCTCACCCTCCCTGCGATGTCTGACGTTTCGCCCTGCCTTCAAGTGTGGCCATTCAGTCGCTAAATAATCATTAACATGTAACGCAAAAACATACAAACCTGAGTAAGGATCCTGCGGACGTCGCTGTCTGTGTGATTGGAAGTGAGCTGTCCTAGCAGCAGTTCAGCTGTGAGACACTGGGAGGCAAAACTGGCCACTCTGCTGCCATCATATCCGTTAAACACCCCATACAGGAAGCAGCCATCCTCGCCTCTGATAGGTGGACAAAACACAACAAACATGAGGCTCCTGTTTAACTTCAAGCAGGAAAGACAGTAAGAATTTGGACAAAACATCCTTAATCCACAACTCTCAGGAATGTAGTTTGTTTGGTGTAAAGTGTAAGGTTAAGAGGTGTGAAGGCCCAATGATTTCTGTTTGTGTGACATGTTTGAGAATAGCTGAATGGGTTAGGAGAAACTGACAGTAACTAGATATGTATATATTTTATTTAAGTTACTATAAATGTTGAATTTGGGATTTTCAAATACAGCACAGTGACTCATTCACATTTAATGTAACTCCTTTCTGCAGTTTGAGTGCTTGGCTGCCTTGACTTCATGCAGTACCTGTAGCAACATGACTGCATATGTAACAATCTTTTGGATCAAAGTGATTTATTTCCACATAATTAGGCAAGCAAAACCACACAGCCACAAGGGAAAGCTGTAAAACACATTACACACAATTCTCTGGTTGTGTTTGCTGTGCACGTTCACAATCAAATAATCCATAACCTGCTTTTCCACTGATAACTGCATCTATTAGCAAGAGTGAAACCAGATGCCTGATGTTCATAATGCACTTGTTCCCCTGGTGGAGGATTTTCTATAATGGAGAAATACTATAATATTGACATAGTAGAAAGAGATTTATTTACATTCAGTGTTCCCTATAACTGAGCAATATTAAGCCTGGAATGTTGTTTTTTACCGTAAGTTATCATAAGGTTAACAAAAAGGTAATAAGTGGATGTGTTTTTGGGTCAGCAAGTTTACAATCATTAAAGACTCCATTTTTAAAGCCCTGTGTGAGACACAGAATCCCCACCAGGGACCTGTTTTAAAACTGCGCACCAATATAATGATACCATCAGCTTGATGAACTACAGGTAGTTTGATTATTTTGCATGTGACAAGTATCTATTTACTGTATAGTATTCATATAAATGATCCCCAAATGGTGAATACTGAAAAAAAGGTGTCTCCTCCTCAGCAGTTATCACTGTAGGCTTTTGCTTTTGGTTTATTTACTTCATTCTCTGTTCTCATTGAGGCTCACCTGAACCTGAGGTGTCCATCCTCGTTGGAATGGCTCTGAGTTCCTTTCCCATCAGGACTGTACACACAATTGGGAGCTGTGCCAACCCCACACATCTGGCACAGTGGCAGGTCATCTGTCCAGCTCTGATGCTGTCAGGGCAGAAAGGGAATAAGGGATAAGGCCTTACTCCATACATCTTGACATGAGTAGTCTTCTGTACAGATTATCTGTTCCAGGTCAAGTAGAACAAGCAGACAACATTGGGTTTCATCTGCTTTGAGTCCCACTGCTTTATTATGGTTAAGCTCACCCCAGATAGTGACACTATGAATGCTATGCTGTTTAACCAGTAGACAAATAGGAAAATCAAAACAGCAAAGTTAAATACTATAATCTGTATTTATCTGCATGAAAATGGACAAAAATTACCATTGTGGTTTTAACCCTCAATGTCTACATTAAAGAACAACACAGTCTCCATAGGATGTCAGTGGAACCACAGGACATAAACCCCAGTCGGACATTAAGCAGGACCTATTAGACAACATACACCATAATAACAATCACACCAAGCAAAGTTTCTGAGGAATCATTTAAGTGAAACAAACTTACATACTAACACATTTATCGCTTCACAAAAACGGACAATATAAACTCTAACTTACAGCCAGAAATTTGTTCACCGTGTTTGTTTACAAAGTGGAGAGTTAGCCGATTCTGACTCTCAGCTAATTCACACAAGCTGTGTGACAGATATACAGGAACCGGTCACACCCTTAGGTATAGCTACTGCCTTTGGTGATTATACACCACTGAATCGCATTATTTTGGGATTAGAGTTGGGATAGCTAGCTAACTGTTAGCAAACCTCTTAATAAGATCAACTAAATTAGCTAGCAGTAGCATCACTGAACACAGGAAACAACACGGAACGAAAAAAAAGCAAAGACGAACACCGAGCAAGATTAAAGAGACCAAAGCATTCAACTGTAATAACTCAACTGTGACATTACATGTTAGTGAAAGTAATAGATAGTTGAGTTTTCACTTACGCTCTGCATTAAATTCCTACGCTGAGCCGCCATGTTGGACGGGAGTCGTTGCATTCACGGACAATTCGTCATTACTTACATGAAGCCTAGATGAATATTGATAAGCACAACATTTAGCTTTTTTCCACTTCATTCCATAATCAAAGACTTAATATTTCTAGATCAGGCGCCAACAGCAATTTCATGCTACCTTTATTCTCTCCTGGCGCCTTGTGTCGTTAGATTTACCAATCAGTGTGGTTCATCAGCAATCTTCTAAATTTCAGACAGCACGTTAAGGCAGCATCAGTACAATTTCCCCTTTTTTTCGAGCTATTGGGAAATCATATAGGTTCTCTCTATAATTGCTGCTTAAAAATTATAATTCTTAATTATTTTAATTTACAACGGTAACAGTAAAGAACGAAAATAAAATAAAATAAAATAACACCACTTCCGGTTTGTTGCTACGGATTACTTTGACAATACCACCACCATATGGGATTATTATAAACTACAACTGCAGCTACATGTTGCTGATGGCTGTTGAGCCTTTTATGCATCATCATTCATCACCACAGGGTCCGTGCATGAAGTATAATTCTTCTGCAGTTGTTCACGTTGTATAATGAAAAAATGACAGTTATTGCCTAATTTCCTTGTCCTACTTGTGCTAAATCTAAATGTGTGTTGACGTTTGTGAGCTCGTTCTTGATTAGCCGATGCTGCCTAAACGCTGCAAACGCTTTGCGTGTGTTATTGTCCCACTGAATGAAGACGTGCAATTCACTTCAGCGCACCAAAGCGTCAGTTTGTTCCATTATCCAACTTGTACAATACAAATTGAACAAGGAAGTCGAGAGCCGGAAACAACAGCTCGCCTTCAAAGTAAAGGTTGCGCGTTTTGAACAAACGCTTCAGCGGTCAAGTTAAGGAGAAACTTAAATTTAATTCCCCTTGCTCCGGCATGTCCTGTACCCACGACCGGAGCCTACAGGGAGAGGAAGTCGGCCCGAAGCTGCTGTGGCAGAGCGGGGACAACAGCCTGGAGGAAAAACCCGCCGGCAGCCAACATCATATACACAAGTGTGGCCAACCCAAAAGGATTGACACTGACCTCACTCACATTGCAGGTGTGTCATATAACAAAACATATAACAAAATAAATGGTTAAATGTCTCTTGGATCCATGTGTTTAATGTGCACACCAGTCACCAGTCGTGTGAATCATATGCTGTGGCCTTCAGTCACCAGCTCCCAACCCAGTTTAACAACCACTGAAGCTGTTTTGGCTCAACACCTTACTACTGCACTTCTTTTTTTTTTTATTTGTCAACTGTCTGGTTTATTATACATCACTGAGGTGTTTTACTCGTCTACGTTTGTTAGGCTGCAACATTATTTGAACTGAATACACCCGATAATGTCTTGCAATATCAGTTCTTACATGTGACCGGACTGCAGTTAGAAGTCTTGCCAATGGAGGGAGACATGTGCCATATTTCTGTGTCTGACTGCAGCTGTTCAGTATTACTACGGGACTGAAAACACTTAAATGAGCTTTTATCTACGGTATTTCTGTTCTGTCTATTCAGCTTGTGTGTGAGGAACACTGGAAACACCTCTTGAACACAAAAATTCCACTTTAACAGGTAGAAAAGTTGAGTGTATCTCATAATAACTTTCCCAAAATGTGAAATTACTCCTTTAACTGATACAAAAAGCTGAATGCTGCTTGTGTTTTTTGACCTGTGCAACATTAAAGCAACTGTTTTTTGATTTTGCAATTATGACTAAAGTATGACTAAAAATGATAAATAACTGAAGATGGTAATGCAAATGCAGCTAACCAAAAATCCCCATCCAGTCAGTCATATCTTTATATCAGTATTTTCTTTATTTTAATTGGTTAAAATCAAACACATCAAAAACATACATTTGTACACAATCTTTTTCTTAAATCTTACCTTTTTAACAGATTTCACAGAGGAACATCACACATTTCTAAGTCTACACTGTTGTACAGTATAAAGTATATATATGTATATATACTTTGATAATTTGGTCACATTTTTTGTTGTAGTATTTTTTTTTTAATAGTTAGTATTATTATCCCAAAATAAAAACATCTCCGTACCCTGAAAGCAACATAAAGGACGAGGCATGGATGACCTCACCATATACAGTATCATATCACAATAACACTCAAAACACCATAGATTTTCTTTCTGTTGTCTTTTCCTTTTTTTATACAGAACTAGCATAATGCCCTAAAATAAAGCATGATCTTTTTGTTAAACACTATAATATACTGAATTATAGATTTACATATATTTATAGAGAGATAGATATACTTTATTCTTTAAGAAAATGGAGCAATGCATGTTCATAAATACTCAGGATGTTCATGGTTGCCTCATCTGTAGATTTGCTGAAATAAGGTGGAAATCACAATTGATATATAACCTGCAGTTCTTCAGTGTGGTTCGCTGATTTGTGTCATTTGGAATGCTCTATAATGATGTTAGACGCTTGGTCGCACTGAGGGTTTTTACGTGCTTCAGGACAAAAGCAAGACGAAATTCAGTTTAGCTGTACTCTCACCCTAAAGATGCCGAATGTGAACCGTGATCCTGTGCATGTTGGGTATGTTGCCCTGTGTTCGTTGGGTTTTGCTTGGCAGTCAGCACTAAGGCAACAGTCGAGGAAAGAAAAAGCGGGTTCTTCGGGGGAAACAAGAAAACACAAACTTCCACACTTCAATTAGAAAAAAAAAAAAACAGAGGATACTTTGTAACACACATACACACAGACACACTCCCACTTCCTGTAACGCGCCTCTAAGGAGTTTCGTCAGCAGAAACTTGTCTTGTATCTGTTCAAAATCAATACGCTGTGGACCGGTGCTTGCATGTGTGTTTGTTTGAGGGTGTTTCAACTAACACTGATCGCAGTCATTTCGCTGACTGTCGGCAGACCTCAGAAGATGAAGGCAACGTGGTCACAAGCATTGATCTGCTACAGTGTGACCGTTTCTGCAAACACTTGATCTCCCGATTGTTTCTAAAGACCTCAACCCTCCTTAACACCTCCAATCGAACCCGGCGTCTCTCCCATCCCACGACCCCTTCCCACGGATGTCCCTGAACCTTTCCTGTTGTTTTACCTGCAGACTCACACATGATTGACCTCTTATCCCACCCTTTGCTTTTACCTGTCCTTCCCCCAAAATCTGGAAAGTTGCCCAAGATTTCTCACCTAGAGACAAATTCTGACGACATTTAAGTCTGATAACTGAACTATCTATAGGTATGAAATACACTGCCTTCCCCCCTGATCACTGTAGGTCACACTGGCTGAAGAGCATCAGCTAAATGGATAGATCCTTGCACGTACAAACTAAATATTCCTGGGCCAAAACTGGAACAATACTGCATTGTTCTGACCCAGAGTTGTTGTTATTTTTTCATATTATTGTTTAACCAAATGAAAATATGGTAATGTGTATTCTCTGCAGTTTTGAATGTCACATGTTTGCACATGTTGCAACGTCTAACTACCTTTTCTAACAGTTTGAGGCTAAAACTTGAACTTAAGTCTAACACCGGGTCAAAACAACCCACTCGTACTGGGTAAAGTTAACCTAGCATTGCGTCAGTTATATTGATAGTATACAATACAAACTGCTCTAAATTAGAAACTTTGGGCAACATCATCCAGATCCTCCCCACTGTATATCTACCCCCAAAACATCTCAGTAGTCCTGACGCTGGTAGCCTCCAGTGCCATCAAAGGCCCCTTCGCTGTTGGCCTGGCCCCCTCCTCCTCCTCCTCCTCCCCCCGGGCTCTCCAGGTCATCCCCACCGAAGGAGGTGTAGGGGGCTCCAGCTGCATCCTGGCTGGGGTCCATGTATTCCTGGGAGAAAAGGGCTGAGTCGGCGCCCAGCTTGTACCTCTGGAAGGCCAGGAAAGACTGGCCCGCCTTCGATGGATGATCGGACACAGTGAAGGACAAGAAGGCGAAAGAGGTGCACAGATGGTGATTGAAAGGTGTGGAGATAAATGTTGAGGGGGAGATGCAGTAGTGTTAAAGCAGATGGTTTGGGAGCAGAGAGAAAACAGAGGGGGAGAGAAGGAAACATTGATTAGTTGGCTGGAAAGCTTGTGAAGCATATTAGATAGTCAGAGCGAGTCATTTATTCAGTCGGAGCAGGTTAGTTCTTCAGGCAGCATTGCAAAACAGGATATTTATCCATTGTTCAGCTCCAGAGTGAGGAACAACCGCTTCTCACCGAGTCAAACTGAGTCTGTGTGCATTATTAAACAGCTGAGGCCCTGTCCTGTAAAACACCACAAATCTCACTTTAGTCAATAATTAGAGATGTCTCAAGACAACACTGTGCAGAAGCCAGATATCGAGTGCACAGAGCAAACAAAGGCAGTCACACAGAGGAAGACAAAACCACAGAGAGAGTCAGTCCAGTTGATTTAAGCTCAGAGTTCTGGGATGTTTCATGAGGAAGTTTATTTACTGTTGCGTCTCGGCTGATCAGTCCTTGGGTCCATCACATCACATTTTACAGACTGGACCCTGAATATTTCAGATTTTTTGTTAATATGGACGTGGAACATTTTATGATAGTAACGGTGTAATAAAACTTAATTTATGGCAAATTAGCGTGCACAGTTTCAAGCCATAAAAATCCAATCAATATGCAATAAAACCGTGTAATACTTAAAATACTTAAAAGCTCCATGCTTATACTATGAAGTCAATCTCAAAAAGCTATAAAAAAAAAACAACCAATCTACCAACTGTCACAAAATAATAAAGTAAGGGAAAGCATAGACATTTTAGGATTTTTTTTTTTTTTTTTGCTTTTGGGCAGAAAGTTAGATGAGAAACTTTAAACTTTAATGTCTGTCAGCTGAATATAAAGCTACAGCCAGCAGCAAGATTAGCTAAGCTTAGGGGGTGGGTCACCTGGTAGACTGCGTACCATGATGGCTTAGTCTGAATCGCAGCGGCCCCACAGCATGTCATCCCCTCCCTCTCCCTGACTTTCCTCTCTCTCTCTATCAGAATTAAGGCAAAAAAATTAAAATTAAAAATTAATAAATAAAGCTTAGCATAAAGACACAGTGGGAAATTACCAGCCTGGCTCTTTCCAAAGGTAATAAAATACGCCCACTGTACCAGCACACCTAAAGATCAATAACTGACATGTTATATCTGTTTGTTTGTTTGTCCCAAGCTCCTGTCGCTTCTGTCTGTGGTCAAGAAATAGCAGCTAGCTAGCTGTTTTCCAGTCTTTATGCTAAGCTAAGCTAATCAACCGCCGGCTCCAGCTTTGTATTTAACATAAAGATAGTTTAAGGAGTGCTGTTGACCTTTTCATCTCAGTGTCTGCCCAAAAGGGAATAAACACATTTCCCAAAATGTCCAACTATTCCTTTAAGGTATGGAGTCCAGGTGAGGATAAGGTTTGAATGCAGCTTTATCAAAAACCAAAAGTAATACAAAACCTTTAAAACCATGGTTTAAGCAATGCGCTTTGACAAATTTACAAATACTCATTACAAAAATCTAATAAATCACACAGTTTCTAAACTAAATTGTTACAGAGAAGAAAAAAAAACCTCACCCTTTAATAGTTATGACCTCTTCAGCAAAAAAGAGTTATTGTGTAATCCTTCATATTAATGGTGAAGAATGACGTGGTAGCCTGACCTGTGAACTGAGACTGCGCTTGTTGAAGGGCTCCAGGTTTGGTGTTAAAGCTACATCTGGACAGTGTGTACATGTCACACACCTAACTTCCTCTGCAACAAACTGCTGAGTTTTGAATATGAAGTAAAAACGAAGCAAAAACCAAAACAGAACCAAGACCTCGTGGCAGATGGAGAACACACAAGTCTCTGTGATTAAGCATCTTAGAATTTAAGAACCAAATATTCAAACAATCAGCTTGTATGCTTTTCTTTATATTTTAACTTCTTTTTCTATCAAAATACAAAAAAAAAAAAAACATCTACATGAATAAGGGTTATTAGTTATTAGCCCACCCTCCAAAAAGGATGACAGCAATTTAAGTAGGTGTTTAAGGCAAATCTCAGCATTTGGCAGTGTAATTGTTGAGTCATCAGTATTGATCAACTCTTAAATCAACCCACCTGCACATACATTATCATTATAATGTGCTTGAGTCAGGAAATAAGTTACTTATTTACGGTAGGCAAAAACATCGAGTAACATCTTTCTGGCAGCATTGATGGTACAACTGTTTGTCTTACTCCTGGCTTACAGATACACTCACGTCCAGCAGTATTTGATGTTACTGGGTGCCTTTAAACAAGTGCAACCTCAGTCAGGGAGCGTGTAGGACCAGCTGCAGAGGGTTAAGGCAGCAGGGGGGAGAAGACAGAGCAGAGTCAGACAAAAGGTTGATGAGGCTGAGGGGGGAACAGCTTGGTGTATTCCTCTTCAAATGACACATTCTTTAACTTCTCCATAGAGAAGAGAGTCTGGGCGCCCTGTTGGAACAACATCCACACACTTATGAGTACACAAATAAAAATTAATATGGTCACACGCGTCCACACACTAACCAAAAAGAATATGGAGGAACAGCATAGTCAAGTCATACACATATATAGCTCAATGGCTATATTGGCTAGCAAAGGGAGGATGGAAAAAGCAAATCACAACTTTAGTTGTTTGGGAACTTCCTGCGTCGTCCATAACACTGCACCAAACTTCAAATAAAAGTGTCCACTCAGCAGAAGGTGTTATGTCATACTGTGTTACATTGTAGGCCGATGAGGTGCGAAGGGTCTTACCCAGGTGAAGATTGAGAAGAAGGAGAAGGTGATGGCTGCCCGGGCTGCGTCACCTCCCTCCCTAAGTGGGTTGTCCTCGTGCTTGGTCACCTGCCACTGGTTGGCCAAGAAGCAGAAACCGACAAACCACATGAAGGACCAGAACGCTGGGGAGAGAGAAAAGTCAAGATCGGTGTTAAAATAATGATAGAAATGCAACAAGATACCTTCTGATGTTTAGTATTTTCTCTTGACCTTCTTTTAGTCAGTCTTTATTAGATGATACAAGTTACCCATGTTCCCTGAACGCTTTCCATGCAGGCCATCGATAGATGCTAGCCACAGACAACATCGGCACCGCAGTGCCTTAATGGAGTTTAGAGTAAGGTGGTTTAGAGTTGTCATTGCAAAACGTACCAATATCACTGACCAATGGGGGCGTCTTTTCCCCTCGGGGGCCCCAGATGTTTGCCTGGTTCTGCCTCTCCTGATGGTGTGTTAGAGGTCGTGGTGGGTGGAACGTTTTTTAACTTTGGACAGAGCCACGCTAGCTGTGCCCCCCAACTTCCAGTCTTCATGCTAAGCTAACTGCCTGCTGGCTGTTGCTCCATTTTTAGCATACAGACAAGAGAGTGGTATTGTATCTAACCCTTGGAAAGAAAGCGAAAAAGAATAATCCCTAAAATGTCAAAGTATTCCTTTAAAACAAATGCCATAATCAATTAAAACATCCACATTCTTTGCCACCAGGTTTAGGAACAATTAGCAAAAGATTTTTTAAGGGTTTTTGTGTAGATTTCCCCTCATCTGAATCACAGGTCAAAGGATAGAGTGCTGTACGCTGTTTAATTGTAAAGCCGTCTGACACAATATTGATTTTGTGCTGTACTTTGTCTCGACACTGACATAGGAAAGGCAGGCAAAGAAAGCTAAACTGCTATAGTTAAAGGTCTAAAGCAGGTGAAAATTAAGCCGTATATAATTAGCATTACATTGACAAAGACTGCGGAGTTAATCAACTGAAAACAACCAGGGACCAATGATTGGCCCCTGTGGAAAACCACAAACCTCGTCCAGTGGTGGCAATCAGAGAAGGAGAGAGGTTCAAACATTATGCCATTACATCCACTGCAGTTGTTAGTGTGGCAGTGAGGGAGGAAAAAGCTTAATCAGAAACATCCAGGTCCGATTAGGACACATGTACCAGCTGTTCCCTTGCTTCAGTAAGGTACAAAACATCTCATAACACAGACATGGTTAGAGACAGAGAGCAGGTGTATGAGTGATGAAAACAGGGAAGGAGAATCTTGTCTATGACAGGAATGGCCTCATTAACCGACTCAATACTTGACTATCTTGTCACCATATCTGAGTTCACTGCAGTAGCAGTGCAGCAGAGAAGGAGAGGAAGCCACTGTCAGAGACACAAAGCACAATGTGTCAGCGCCTTGTTAGAGCACTCCTCTCCTTATTATCCCTCTCATACCTCATCTCCTTTCATTCATGATGATAACCCATCTATGTATGTCATTTATTTATAGATTGAAAAGATTGCTCACATTTTCTGTGAGGATAGAGGATTTGGGGGCTTTTGATCAGCTGGGAAAAACTGTACAAGAATATGGCAATAAACTACAATTACCAGCTGAGTTGCCAGAAATATGGTCACAATCTGCTCTTCCTGAGTTACATCGCTGAATAATAGCCAGAAGTGATTTTGAAGAACATTATGATGAACAGCGAAGTTTGCTTTGAATATAAAATGTAATCACTTCAATCGGTCTTGAGATGTCATGTTCAAGAGGTCAAAAATCTGTTTTGTGAGGTCACACTGGCCTTGACCTCTGACCTTTCTTTGATCACAATCCAATCGCATAAATATCTCTGAAATCAGAATATACCGTCAGAACTTTCCTAGATGTGCTTTCAATACTGTTGTTGTCTTTACAAAAATTAATTTCTCTTAGTGTTAAAATCATTAATGATTAATGACATTAACAATTTTCTCACACGTCATCCATCCATTACCACTGGGTCAAACGACTGTGTAATATGAAAAGGATTGCTCACAGTGCTGAACCCACTGGAAATCAACAGCCGACTAAGGAGCACTTTTCAGCTTTTAGCCCCTTTTGGTCTCATTTGTGTCTGCTGAATTTGCTGTAATGTTTGCCAAAAACAACCGGATAAGCTAATAGTACTGTAGTCCCAGGAGGTAGACATGGAGGGAACCCTCCCAGCATGCAACGGGGCAACAAACCTACAGACATAATGTATGTGTGTCACAGTATTATGCCTTGTGCTTGTCAGATCATCTAAAAAAAAAAAATCTAAAAAGCAAAAATCCAGTGATCCCATCCATTATAAGCAGTGACTGATGTAAAGAGACAATATTTGAACTCACTGCAGCTTTCTCTCTTTAGTCTTTATACAACTACTCCCACTTCATGTGTATAATATATTATAACACCATGCATGTCTTTGAGGAGAGTGTATGAAACGCTGTGTGAGCACATGTTCCGTTATTCCCATCATGTCTTACACGTCTCTACAACAGCAGGCTTTTCCCCGTCTTTGAGTGCGGCTGCTCAGAACAGTTACAAACACTTGTGCCTCGCCTTGGACGCTCGGATGGCGAATCGTATGAACTACTAAGCATACTGAGCTCTTGAGAACCCTTGCTTGCCACAGACGTGCATGTAAAGTCCCCGTTTGTTTTGCTAACTTTCCCAGTGGTAAAATTTTTACTGCAGTTTTTGCCAGAAAAGTGAAGATAACAGAGCAGATAGCATTGGGGATTCAGCTTATCGACATTTAATAAGTTATAACTGATGGATGCAACAAAGCCTGTGTGCAACACTGCTGTTGTGAGTGCTTTATAAATTCATCCAGTGGTTTACTGGATGAAAATGTTTTAATACACTGACTCTGCTTCTCTCGACTCGCCTCTCCATGTCTGTGATTGATACAGCAGGCAGTAGTTTGTTGATCAGCTCATGTTACCACCTCTCACTGAGCCTCAGATTGAAGCCTATTGTACCTGCAGCTGCTGTAATATAACCCCTTAATAGTGCTTTATCACATCAATATAGGCCTAGCCTAGGAAATTACCTTGTTTAATCGTGACAGCTTTTGCTTAAGAGAATAAAAGGTAAATGTCAAGTCTGAAATGAATAATTCTTATTCTTATAATAATGTTTTTAATTCATCTACATTGAATCTCAGATGAATCAATGTCATTCATCTGGACTCTGCAGAACTGTAGAACTACAGATCTGCTCAACAGCTTCATTCAAGCCTGAGAGGTTTAAGCTTATTTAGGTTTCAATTGGTTTCAGCTGGTTTTATTTGACTTTTATTTGATCCTCTACCCCATGCCAGCACTAACCCGTATCTTGTGGCTCATTAAGTTATAAATTAGGGGCTGCTGTTTGTGGTGTTACTGTGAGTCCTGCAGCCACTCCTGTAAGTCAAAGCAGCAAAGTCTTTGGGTGTTACAGCAACCTGGAGAGCTGCGTTGGTGGGACACGTGATCTCTGCCTTGCAGTCATTTATTTTATGATCTATTAAGTGTTATTGCCTCACAAGCTGTGCAGCATTTTGTGAGTCTGTTTTGAAAGCGTTATAGAGCTGGAAATGATTTGTCCCCAGTTCATTAGTATCAATTTCCCAGTACACTGTTTCCTTACACCCCCGTTCATGCATCCATCTTCCCATGCTGTTTAGTTCTTCAAAACTTCACCCTTGTGTAAAGAGAAAAACATGCTTGTTCTGCAAGATCATGCAAAAAAAAAAAGTTTATGTTTAGAATGGGTTTTACTTTGCTGCAAAATATCTTCTGGCTTCTCCTTTTTCGTGGCTAATGTTTACATGGTTTTCATAAGGTACAAAAGCCCATAAAATATATATAAATTATATTTTATACATCATAGTCTATATGTAAGAATTTCTTTCTATTTCAATGTTAAATGTTTAAGTTGCACGTGAATGAAAAAAGACATGTACATACAGGAGTATTAAAAAAAACAAGAGAAAACAAGTATGTTGTGTTGTAAAGTTTGTATGAAAATCGTGTTTACCCGACACCCCAATATCAGCCAGCACAGCCTTCTTGCGGTCTTTGACACTGCTGATCTGGGGGAAGTACACGTCGAGAGCCAGGAAGGCCATGCAGCAGAGGAAAGCCATGGAGCCCATGAAGACGCCATAATTACAGGCGTTCTGGTTGCGGTTGAAGATGCAATACTCTTCCACTTCTTTGGGGCCGTTGGTGTATCCCTCATTGGCGATGCAGCCAAAGATCACGATGGAGAAGAGCTGCAGAGAAGAAGAAAAGAAGAAAGGATGGGACTGTGAGAGAAGAAATAAGGCAGATGTTTGTAGCTCATGGGGGAACACACTCTCGCAACATGTGGTGAACCATGGTCCCATTGTCCATCCTAATTATTCTCCTACTTTCATATTGAGTGACTCCTCCTCCATGTGTGTCCTCTAGTAAAATAATGTTTGTTCACAGACAAATCTGAAGCCCCTTGCTCAGGTTTGTGTTTGAGCACCACCACCTCACCCGGTCCTCCACTCGCATGTTTGGAATAATTCATAAAAGCCCTTTACAGCTCAAAAGAATACCACCTGCTGTCGTCAGACGGTATATTTAGACTGACTGTGTAATTTATGAATAAGAAACACTCCAGCGTGACACTCTCAGCCCATAATGTCACGACAGCCCTGCAGGGGAGTTTCATGAATAATCCTTCATGTCTTTTTTGTCCAATGTGCCTCTGGGTTTCCTCTGGAATTTGACCGTGGAAAAATTTGCCTTTCCCTGCTATTCTGCAATTTACTATGACAGCTACTGAAACCACAGTGATGTGAATAATACATATATAATGTTTAGTGAAGATTTTATATGAATAAAGACATCTAGGCTGTATCCAAAGTGGAAAAATAATCTGTACTTGCTATTGTTTTTGCAAAAAGAGGCTTCCATCGTCTTTTGATAGGGGTAATTACCTCACCAATAACTACTGCACATAAATATTGATGATATTACAACTAATCGCTTTCTGTTGTATTACACTGTTGCCCTGAACATACTGGTTGTGTTTTCTGCCCAGGGACTGTAGATTCAAATGACTGGTGCACGGCTCCTATCAAATAAACAGTGATTTAAAGGAAAACTAAATTCCCTGCTAGCTTTTATAAATCTCTATTGTTTTTTGTTTTGTTTTGTTTTTTTAGACAAAAACCTTGTGAGTGTGGTTTTATAGCTCTTGTGTTTAATCGAAACGAGCCCACCTGTTGTTTTTGCAGCAGCTTATTACGACCTGTAGTTACGTTTTGTTGCTAGGCGACATCTAGTGGTCGTAGTAATTATGACAGGAGCAAAGGGGAAAATGCGGTGACGGAGTATAAAGAGCGACCAAGTCCACGTCAGGAGGAGGCTGTGGTGGGTGGATGGGTCAACGAGACACAGGATAGCGGTGTTCGATTCCCATGTGAAACCAGTAGTTCATATTGTTTCTATTATCCATGACCGTTCAATGTTACTATCGTAACCACGACAACAAAGATCATCTGATGTTGAGGAAGTACTTATTTTAACCCAAATTGTGATCTTTTCCTAACCCTAACCAAGTAGTTTTTGTGCCTAAACCTAACCAAGCCATGACCGTTATTATAGTAACCACAGCAACGCTCTCAGTACAGTCGCATGTTTATAATGGTAACCATGACAGCCGAGGTCCAGTACTATTTCAGGAGACACTCCTATGGGTCGTATCAGAGGGTTGAAAAAAACAACCTGTATGGTTGTTCAGGTTGGAGGAGTTGTTGGTTTAATATAAGCACTCCTCTTGTGACTCTTTGCCGTATGAAATCCTCTTTAAACCAAGTGTCTAATTCAAACAAATGGACGGTGTTGAGTGGAAATGTACTGCTGGAGAGGTTTAATCCATACAGCGGCGGGCCGTCTGAGGAGGAGGGATGACGACAGTGACAAAATGCAGTCAATGGATGGAGGAGGTTACTATGATAGCATCTGATACCTCACTCGTCCATCTCTCCTTTCATCCTCTCTCCTCTTCTGTCCTTTCTTTTACTTTCTCCTCCTCTCCCGTCCGGCAGTGTCTGGAGGAGTGGAGACACAGAGGGCTACAAAATGGAGTCAATAACAGGAGCATGTTACTAAGATACCATCTAATTCTCCTCTCCTCTCCGAGGTCATAAACTTGAGACCACACACACACACACACACACACACACACACACACACACATACACCCACAGTGTTAGTATTCCACCCTGCAGTGCAGTGTAGCAGTCTGCTTTCTACTTCAATTGATAACAGCGGATCAGACAACTCCATCCAACTGACAGAGCCTCACACCAAACCTCCAGGGAGCGAGGTCTGTCTGGATATGGACCCAGACTGAGCCTGTTTATGTTTGTCTGCAGTCGATTCTGTTGTGGTGAGTGATGGATTCTCAGTGTGTGTGTGTGTGTGTGTGTGTGTGTGTGTGTGTGTGTGTTTGAGAGCCAGAAAGCTAGGAGTGGACCTTGGGTTAGTGGATAGTTTACCCAGCTGTTGTGTCTGTGTTTGTGTAATAAATGACAGCGCTACAAAAGGAGAACGCACAATAGACTATCCTTCCACTGACAGGCCCCGACCATGAAGGCCAACAACCAGGCCGGGCGGAGACGGGCATGTCAGTCAGGACGGGGATTACACCGCAGCTTTTCTTTTTCACTCTTTGCTTCTTTATCTGCTTTCAAGCCCCCTCGGTTTCTTTCCACTGTCTTCTCCTCGCTTTCTGCAGATCCGCGTTTTCATTAACTGACACCGAGAGCTCGACATCTGAAGCGGCAGCCGAAGCAGCCTATAACTCTGTTAAATGTACTCGACGCAGACTTCATTTCAACTCTGAGATTTTGAGATTCAACCCATTTGACTGTGTGAGGAGGGGGAACTTGAAATGCAAGTCACTTTGCTTTGTTATTCTGCTTCTCTTTGAAGGAATTCCCCATTGTCCTGTTTGATCCCAGTAGCGGCCCAGTTAGCACCAGTATGTGTGTGACAGTAATCCTTCCTCTAAGACTTTGTATAAGACAACAAAGAAACATTATACCTAATGTTGTGGTATAATGTTTTGCAAAAATAATATTGGTATTTTTCCCCGTAGAACTATGAACTGTGACGATACCGGAGGCAATGTCATTAAAAAATGATTCAAATATTTGTGAAAATTATCAAGATGAAACAGAGAGGAGACTTTAAAAACTTGTAACTGAATGAATCAAAACCAAAACTCGACTTAAAGTCCTCTCACTACTTTTTACAGAGCTTTCAGCTGCATCTCATGGTGTTCCGCGGCGGGTGAAGTTATCACATGAGCGCAGTGATATACAGTATTTAGGTCTAGACATTTATTCTCCCCACAGAGTGAGTCCTAATAACTGACTTCTCATCGAGCGCCATCATCAGGCAAAATTTCAATTTGTCCAATGCTTGATTAAATATCTAATAATAAATAATAAATAACTAATAAGATTCACATCAGCCTCTGTTGTGTTGATTAGCACATGTTTGAATGCTAACATGTTAAACTGAGATGTTGAACATGGTAAACATTGTACCTGCTGAACATCAGTATGATAGGATTGTCATTGTGAGCATGTAAATATGTTCATTTACTTATCATTGTTTTGTTAACAAAGAACATATTTTAGGAGACAGGATTGAAATGTTGTTTCTGGTGTAATACAGAATATGAAGCATTAACATCTCAACAGATAAAGCTATAACAAAGCTATTCAGAGCCAGCCTTTTCACCCAAAATCTAATCTGAGTTCTTAACTTGTGCATTTCGGCCTTATTTTAACTCTGGTCATATTTGTAAATGAGTTCAAGTGACTTTGACTTTCCATTCAAAAAGACAGTAGTCAAGGTGACTGAGTGACCTACGCATCAGGTCTTTGAGATCATGTGTCATAGTGCAAAATGTTGTTAAAATATCATGTCAGCACTTTAAGTTTTGTCTTTAAAATGAGTCTTTACAGGCTTCACAGTAGAAATATCTTTCAATTGAATTCCAGTATGAGTTTTCTCTCTGGGTGAAAGGAGAGCAGACAGTTGAAATTCTCACTAATTGATGAAGCAACCACTAAGTCACTTGTATTAATCAGCAGTAACACAAGTGAGTGTATATTTAATAGTATATATAGTAATACATGGTCATTTTGTTGCTATTAGGTGGTAATAATTCCCATTTTAAAGATACACTGAGTGGAGATCTTTGGCTTTCTCCAGCCTGTGCAGAGGAGTCACGAGTTGGCATTTGGAGCCTGTGTCTTGATGACATACTGGAACAGTATGTTAGCAAGCGTGCACAACCTTTTTGCTTCCTTCACCCTCCCTCCATCCCCTCTCTGCTTCTCTAGCCTCCCGCGCTCCTCTCTCCATGGAACGAAGGATGTGTGTAGGAGGATAGTAACACCTCAATCCCCTCCTTCATCTACCTGCACTCTTTTTCATTGAGGGGGGTGATGATGAAGAGATGGAGGGATTGCAGAGGGGATGAGCGGAGGAAAGCATTGGGGGCAGAAGGGGTATGGAGGCGGTGCTATTTTTAGTCCGGCTGCATCATCGCTCCCTCCCTCCCTCCCTCCCGTCTTCTCCCATCTCCTCTCGTTACTGGCCCTGCCTCTGCCCACGAGTGTTCTTGAGAACACAAACACACACACACACACACACACACACACACACACACACACACACACACACACACACACACACACAGACACACACACACTCAACCATATACAGCTCAAACACACACAGTTTGTCCACTGCTTCACATGCCTGGCTTACTTTAAGATTCAGGTCAGAAAACACAAAGTCACACACACACACACACACACACACACACATACACATGAACACAGGCGCACATGATGTCGGTGGGATGTCAGAGCACTCTGTCTGCTCATGTAACACACCTATACTAAACACACATACACTGAAAAGAAAAGTGGCCTGTGTGTGTGTGTTATTTAACTTACTTAGTTCCTCTCTTCCCTCTTTAGAAAAAAATTTCTATCTTCTCAGTTTGTATTTCCTTTCCTACCACAGACAAACCTATTGTAGTGTATTGTCACACATATTACATATTGTCGTGCTGGTGGAGTTAGCTAAGGATACAAGGGTTTAACACAAAAGGTGTACTAACCAGAGTTATGTCATTGTAACAGGGGATGGTGTATACTGCATATATCTACTGGGGTTCATTAAGAGTCTTTTAGGAAGAATCTATATTTTTCTTTCACAATATCTAATTTTAGACTCTGATCTCTCCGATCACTGCTGGACTCCCTGGACCGTTTCCATGGCAAACTTCTTCTAGGTGTCCCCCAAACAGATGTGGAGAATAATGAACACTATAGCTAACACACTAACACTTACCCACCCACACACACACACACAAACTCACACACGTGTTCACTAACCACTGTCCATGCTTTAGTTTTACAGCAAACATAGATCTGTTTTGTCATCTTTACTGATGGGCACAGCAAGTCTTTAAACTAATTAATTTAACAGCAGTAAAATGCTGTTATTGGATTTCTCTTATTTGACAGAAACTCACCTCAAACTGAATGAGAAACTTAATATGTGTTTCTGTATTCATGGCAGAGAATCTGATGTATGGAAAGAGATGAAGATCAGAGGTAATGCTAATGCTAACGATGCTAACCAATTAGAGATGTTAACAGGTAACTGTTCGGCTCCTATTACTGTGATGCATTACATACACATGATATGATTTCAACAGGAACCTTTTCTGTTTTTTATTTTTTGGCAGCTACTTTTATTTTGAAGGCTGGAACTAATGATTAAGTTTCTATAAATCAATTAGTATCATTCTGAAAAGCATCCGATGTTTGGTTCTTTAGTTATAGTCATGCTAGTTTGCTTTAGAGCTAGAATGAATGTCTGCATTGAAATATAACTCAGCCAATAAGTAGAGAAGTTAAAGTTTTTTATTGTGAAGTGTTAAATATCCTGCTCAGTCACTATTATTTTGGGTCTGCAGACAGTGACTGCTGGACCGTGCGGGTGTGTGCCCCTCACTGCGTTTGATTTGGATGCAGAAGGGAGTTTGTTAGCTTCTGTATCAAGGACAGCACGACCTGCGGGGCCACTAGTTTTTAGTGGTGTGACACAGTTTGGTTTTTGGATCCTCGCCTGAGAAGCTCCGCTGGGAAATAAACTCACCACCAGGGACCCTCTTTCTCTACAGTTTACAGCCTGTAATTTTTTTTCCACGCTCTTCTCTTTTTCTCTGCTCACTCCGGTCACACAAACACCAAACACACAAATGCCCTTTCTCGCAATAAGGATCGGTTATGGCACGACCTAGTTCACTGGGTTTGAAAACACACATCATTTTCAGGGTCACAATTATATTTGCTGTCACATGACAGCGGAGGGTGGGGGGAGGGGGGGGGGGCAGCAGATTGAATTACTGAGCTTTTTCTCCGGTTGCCTGAAGATATCCAGCCGGGTTTGTGAGCAAGTCCTTCAACTGTACATCAACCACATATCGCGAAGTGTAACAGTCATTGTTCTGCTTTGTCTCTCTTATAAATTATAGATAAATTAATTCACTTCAATTAACTTAATAAAGAAAAACAGACAAAATGTGGTGAATGATTGAACTCGCTGCACCTAAACATTCCTCACTTGCTTAGGAGCCATGAAAAGTGGAGCATGTGATTCGGTTTCATATGTAACTCTCCTTCACACCCTCCCCCCGCTCTCTTTTTTAACTGTTATTCTGTTAATATATAAGACTTCTTTAGGTGTGCGTGTGCGTGTGCGTGTGTGTTCCCTCGCCCCTGTGATCCGTAGACAGATCACAAGGCTTGTGGAGGTGATGAAAGCAGGCACTGTGAAGAACACCACGTGGGTTGCTGATCTTGTGACCATCAGAGGGTCACATACAAATTGCACATTAAGGATGCCGATTGCCAGGACTGTGTGTGTGTGTGTGTGTGTGTGTGTGCGTGTGTGCGTGCGTGCGCATGCATGCACATGCTTGTGAAACCGTGTGCATGCATGCGTGAATGCATGTGCTTCCTCTAGAATCTCCCTTTCTCTCTGATGCTATTTTTCTTTTTCTGCTTCACTTTCTTTGCGTCTACCTTTCCCCTTTCTCTTTCTCTAAATTTAAATCTGATACATGCAACACACACGCACGGCAAACAGCCATGTCAGCCTCCAGGTAGGCCGAAATCATATCAGTCCAGTCTGGCTCATTGTGAATGATTTAGAACTGCTGTTGTGCTCGCTGAAAAGCCTTTTGGATCCATTGTAAAGGGCCAGACAATTGAGCCGGGCCTCATATCACCCTGGTATTCACACTGTACCTCACACAAAATCCTGTATTAGAAATAGCCACACACCTACACACACAGAGGCACACAGCAGACCGTGGCCTGGCACTGCATTGTCCAGGCCTTTGTGACTGCAGCCTTCATTAGTGTGTCCACAATCGAACAATAACTGAAATGGAAAAAAATACTTTAAAAGTGAGTTTGTCTGCCTCTATGTTGACTCAACCACTGATTTACGAATTTATGAAGCAAACTGACAGATTTTTAGTGACACTGTGAATCCAGACTGTCATCACACTTTACAAGGGATTTCATCTCACATCTCCATTCAGGTCTCAAGACTTAATTTAAGTTGTTTTTAATGAATATAACTAATATAACTAATATCTTTCAAGGAGCTATTTGTAAGATTTCGCTATTGCTACATAGCTAACGTTAACTGTTTACTTACCAGTCTTGCCAAGAGCTTCAGCGATTGTTGTGTTTACAAGACAAGAGGTTATGATACACCCTGTGAGCAGCACTACTTCTTCAGGGCGGACTGGAAGCTACAGTGACTCAGTATCGGAAAGTGACGAGATAGTCCAACCGGGCGTGTGGCTAACTGGTTAGCATGTTGACTTCAGTAGAAGAAAAAAAGTGATAGAAATAGCAGCAAAACAAGAGGATAGCTTTCCACCGCTTGAGACCGCTCTGTGGCAAATAAAGGAATGAAGTTTGATGCTAAACCAGAAATATTTCGTCTAGACTCATAAGCAGTTATAAGCAAGTTCATTGGTAAAAATTATTTGAGATAAAGATCATTTGCTTTAACAAATTTAAATTTGGAGGACTGGCATTTTAGTTCCGACATGTAAGATCAGGTCCACAAAATTTAAGTTTTGTGTTAATGCTGAACAATTACTTGGTTAAAGTTAAGTGCAATACATCACATCTCTGTAATGGAAAGTGAAATGCACACACTGACTCATCATATAGACAGAAGAGGTAATCAAGATACAATAGCTGGGATCTGCCAACCCATAGCTGCTGCTCTCTGGATCGCTGGCATCTGGCGACGCTGGGAAATAGGGCAGTGGTGTATTCTGACGAGTTTCCACACATCAGCGCGGGATGACACACGTCATGATGCCATGGGAAACAATGGGTACACAGCAAACAATGGGTACATCATATGCCAGACACCATAATGGTTTAAACAGGGATAACAGCACAATGTTTCGAACAGTCTCTCCTAGGGGGCATTTATGGTGTGGCGCTCATTTCTACAAACAAGAAGTGACAGAAGGGGTTATGTGAGGAGCGAAAAAGGATAGCTTGAGAGGGAAGTTCATTCTGCTTGATTTCACCCCTCTGCTCACCTGCCCATTCACTATGTTAAGTGAAGGCTGAACTGACATCGGAAAGTTACAGCCATCCAACAAGCACTTTGGCTGGAACTTTTCTGACACAGACTGTGGTATTATTTTCTAGTGCAAAGCTATGGTACTAGAACTAAAACCACAATATGGAATAAAGCCGTGCAAAGACGAGACGTGCAAAAAGCTCAGAACTCATGAGTCCTGATCCACTTTGATCACTGATCTTACACTCCGCAGTTCCCCATAATTAGTGAGATATACAGATTACAAGCTTTTGTTGGTCGTATAATAAGTAACTCTAGGTATGCACATCAGCTAAATGAAAGAAAAAATGTTTCAAAGCAGCAACACTGGAAGAAAGAACCAGCTCTGCCAAGCATGATGTTATATTCATTACTGACTGATGACAAAGCTGCAGAGGAACCGGATCCTCTGCAGAAACACACAGAACAATTAAGATTTTCTGTCTGTTCACTTACACGTAAAGTGATGTTCACTCCAAGTTAAAAGCTGAATAATACCTGATCACTGCTGGAGGATATTATATACTGTCTATGTGTGTGTGTGTGTTCGTGTGTGTGTGTGTGTGTGTGTGTGTGTGTGGTGTGTGTGTGTGTGTGTGTGTGGGGGGGGGGGGGGGTGGGGGGGGGGGGGGGGGGCTTATTGTCTGCGGCGGCGTGTTGGCCTGGACTGGGGATACCTGATTGCTGCTGTCACCATGGCAGCAGCTGCTCATGTAATGAGAGAGAGAGAGAGAGAGAGTGATAGAGAGAGGAGACCTTGTCAAAGTACAATTCAAGGAGAGCCACTGCAGTAGCAAGGGTACACAACGAGACAGACAGACATAATCACAAGTCCGGGACTCAGCGACACTCGTATCCACACATCTACACTCTGTTCTACCCACTCACTCATTCACACACACTCTCCTCAATATGCCTCTCTCTTTCTTTTTTTTTGATTTATCATCCCTCTCCATCTGAATTTGGGAGTCAGTTAGTGAGAGCATGATCAGATGAGCTGCCCAGATACCATTGGTTGTATCGCTGTAAGGAAACAGACGGTTCCTCAATCTTGTAAAGCCGAGCATAACAGAATCAAGTGAGAGCAGGACTGCAATCTGGACTGCTGCTCATTCAGTTACTTATGCATGTTTTCATAACGGGTATGACAGGTCCATTATGCTTAAAGAGCATGCAAATTTCACTGTATGTTATGTATGTACTGTATTTTTCTTTTTTTTCGGTACAGATCTGAACACAGCAATCGTACAACCACACTGAGAGTCTTGCAAGGAACGGGTTTCAGCTCGCTCACAAATTAATTCTAGAGCGGTTCATTTGTTGTAGGTATGTGATTCAACTTCGACTTGTTTCAACTTCAAGCCAGGAACACTTTGCAAACTGGACTGTGGATGAGAAAAATCAACAGTTGCAAACATCTAGCCAGAGAATGAAAGGAGGTCTGACCTGAACTACCAGCAAAGTGTGTTGCCTAATTGGGCAGATAGGACTTTCTTTCTGTGTTTATTTTTTTCACTTCTGCTCCAATGAGCAGAGTGAATGTTCTCGGCTTTCGTTGATGCATTTTGTTTGCTTGAAATGTTTCCTGTGTGAAAAGAAACCAAACCAAGTGGAAAACCCAACAAGTTTACCAACTCGTCCACTGATCCGGACATAGCAAACAAAATGCAGGAAAATATCCTTAAAGAACCATACCAGTGGTTCTATAAGTCTTACTACAAATTGCATGTCCTTCACATCACATCTGGCCATTTTGCTATGCAGCAGTGTTTTCCATGCATCTAGCCTCTATTCATCTCTGTATTGTCTGAAAATCTGTTAGCAGACAAACTTGTTTTTTGCGTTGTGTAATCAAATATATATTTTAATCAATGTAGAATGTTGTATCCTGTTGCTATTGATCAAAGGTTTTGAACCTTAGCGAACCCTAGCAAGTCTTAACATAGTGGCAGACCCTTTCCTCTTTTAACTCCTTGATTTCATCAGTCTTTTCATCATTGTAAACTGACTGCTGGTCCTATTGTCTGAATGCAAAATCCATTTATTACACCTGCATTGCAGACTGTTTGATCCTTCACCTCTTGGCCCACTGCATACCTGTGCAACCCTGCTGTTGTACTGACTGCAGCTTAGCTAGTCAGCATCAAAAGACCATGAAAAGTACAGCATATATTAGAAAATGGACAGTTACAGCGGTCAGATAATTATGGAGCTGAAACATACTGGTGTAGTCACTGAGGTGGATAGATTTAATGGTGTGAAGCTCATATTCTGAGGTCTGTATCATGCCTCTTTCCAATGCTCTGCATGCATCGTGACTGATACCTGAAGGATCTTTTCTGCTGCACAATAACACTCACACAATCCACTGCATCCAAAAACATGCACTGCCACTGCCAACATCTGCTGTGGAGCTCGTGGAGCTCTCCTCTGGAGGCCCTGGCTGGCTGCAGTGGGACATTGCTTTGTGAGATTTACACATTTGTACCCCAATGAAAGAACCTTCAAAGGGGCTGTTTGTAAGTTTTCTCTGCTGCTGAACATGGTTTCTTGCCAGAAACGGGTGGTGGTGATATGTGCTCGACAAGAATTCCGGCCATTGTTGTGTTTGCAAGAAAAAAGGTTATTATACGCCCTCTGCGCATGACAGATTGGAGGCTACAGTGAGTCAGAGACGGGCTGCGCCTAGCGGTTAGCATGCTAACTTCAGTAGAAGAAAAGATGCAATAGAGACAACAGTTAAGTTGCACTGCTTTCCACCTCTGGAACAAAATACAAAGGTAAAACAAAATTATTAAACACTACAGTGACTCAGTATCGGAAAGTGACGAGACAGTCCAACCGGGACGGGATAGCAGGTTAGCATGCTAACTTCAGTACAAGAAAAGAAGTGCTGGAGATAGAAGCCAAACAAGAGCTTTCCACCACTGGAGACAGCTCTTGGCAAATAAAGGAATAAAATTTGATGCTAAACGGCAACGTTTCTTCTAGACTGGTAAATAAACAGCTGTTAATGCTAATGTTGGATATGCAGCAATAGTAAATTTGCAAATAGCTCCTTTCACTAAAGCTACAGCGACTGGATCAGATTGATGCACTTCTAATCAGGCAGTGAAAACACAGATGACCAGAATACAAAGGTACAATAAATCTACTAAATGTTTCCATTGTACTAAAGCCAGAGGAAAACCACAGTATATGTTGTTTTATTTTGTATATTCACATATGAGTGTATCCACTTGGTGATGTTAACCACAAAAAGACAATAAAATCCATCCCATTGCAGTATGTAGTTTAGGATTTAGAGAGGTCCAAACACCGACCAGCCAAATGCCAGAATGTAAACAATCCTACTGAACAGACAGTCGGGTGGTAATCTAGGCTCATCTGTAAATGTTTAATGCAAAAGTACAAATAGGCTTATTTAGTGAATGCAGCATGTGTTCACAACATGACTGCATATACAATGCAAACATGCCGCCTGCAGGCCGCAGCTCTTGAAATAGCTTTCAAACCGTGTCTGAATTCTGACGTGTAGGCACTAACACACTGTGTTTGTGTGCACTCCTGTTTTACATGGAGATGACAGAATGCGCTGCACTGCAGTCTCTGTGTTTGTGTTGCTAATATCAAATAGTTACTCACAAATTACAAACTCTCTTGACCTCTGAGATGCTAATCATCATCACAGCTAAATTTAAAATGCTAACCCACGTTACTTACGTAAGAGCATTTCAATGTGAGAGAAAAACAGCATTTTCTTTAGCAGCTCACACTTAATTAACCTGTAAATCATATAGTTTGTTATACGTCTGCTTTGAAATATTCCTTGTGCTCCAGATATTATTAAAAGTCAAGATCTCGTGAAAGGAAAAGAATAATTTGATTAACTAGATGCAAGAGAATCTTATTATCACTATTTATGTGCAGTGTAAAGGTGGTAATCTCAGACTATTGACACAGTCATTCAGAATGTGAGCAAATATTTACCTTAACCTTCTTACTCTTTCAAAGAAAAGCACACACATGCAGCAGATATCACTTTCTTTTCTGCATTTGAGCAGAGTTAAATAGTGAACTTTGATCTGTAAATTCATCTGTCGAGCAGACAGAAAAAGCCGCTTTGGGCATGTTGACTTCCAGAAGTAAAAGTGCTATTTTAGCAGATTCAAGCACAAAGCAACTAAACACCACATTTAAGTGCATAATGATTTGATAGATGTTTTAAGTTGCCCAAGCATTAACCTCAATCCTTGAGCACTAGCAGAATTTAAGAAACTACGCTTGAAGCAAAAAAAAAAAAGCAAAGACCCAAGCTTCAAAAGTAATTCTCTTTTAAATATAGATCAAAAGCAGAACCACAGGCAAGAACGTGTCGTATCAGCTTATCAAGTCAGGCTGACCACATTTAGTCTAATTCAATAAATAAATGTAATTTTTTTTCATTTAGAAAATGATCACACGCAAGGTGCTTTCCTCCCATCTGTCACTATGTTCACTGCTCCTCTCTCCTCCATGCATCGTGCATCATCACAGATCTACTGGACTGACTCCCTGAGGCTGAATCACACACACACACACACACACACACCACACACACACACACACACACACACACACACACACACACGCACAATCATTATCACCTCCACATACAGCCCTCCGAAGTCAGAAGAAGTGGGAGATAGAGGGGGAGAAAAGGAAGGGCAGAGAGAACGCTCAGCCACCATTCAGAAACTGCTCCTTTCTAACACACACACACACACACACACACACACACACACACACACACATATTTGACATATTTGACGTCCCCCATCACCAAATGTTTGGAGTGCTGATAGTTTCCTCCCCCACAGTCCACAGCAGACTGAATATTAGCACCATCACACAAAACATCACAACTCAGGCTGTGGCTGTTACTATGGAGACATGGTGTTGCTCTGGTGACACCTAAGGGACAGGACATCTGAGGAGGGCCCTTCACACACCATACGTGCATGTGTATGCAGGTTTACGTTTTCATTTGCATGTTTCTCAAAATCGGATGTGTAAAAATGATCTGTTTACTCAAATCAGCTGTGAAAGAATTTGGGGATTAATCAATGAATCAATCATTGATAAATAATCAACAGTACTTTTCATGACGATCATGATCATTGAAGCTATCAATCAGGAAAATACACTAAATACTTCCTGGTTTCACCTTCTAAAATGTGAGATTTGCTTCTTTTCTCTGTTTAATATTGTTGTAAATTGAATATTTTTGAGATTTGGATTGTTGGTTGGATAAAACAAGCTATTTGAATACGACTGTGAATTGTGACAGACTTTTGCACTATTTCTGGATATTTTATACCTTGAATAATTAAATTATAGCCCTTTGGTTAATCTTAAAAAAAACAAAACGTCATATTAATTTGTTGCAGCCTTAGATCAAACTCTTACATTCAGGCCACACATAGTAAAAAGATATATATACAATCACAACTGTAAAGAGCTTTGAGTAAAGATAAAGATCATCTTACTTGAAAGATCAATTCTAAAATGCTTAAACATGCTGTATATAAGCACTCATTCAAATCATACATAAATATAAATGAAGTCTTTAATGGTTCACTGAATGGTCACATGACCTGCCCTCACAACAGCTTCAGAGCTGAGGAGTTCACACGCTCACAAACTATTTGCACTGTGCTTTCATGTGGTTTAGATTTGAACGCTACAGTTCATGTTTTAAGGTTTGAACGTGTCATTTAGTATCAGTCATACATATCGCATTAGTCACAAGGGACATAGAGCCACAGTGTCACATATTCAATGCTAATTCTTTTCTCTTTCTAAAAGAACTAAGAACTACATTTGCCACAATAAAACAAATGTTCTCTGAACTAATCTTGATTAGAGGGGGACTCAGGAACCAGTTTCAAAGTGGATCAGTCCTTGTGACCCCATGTTTTCAACAACCGGCACACCAGCAGGACTTTCCCCTTCACTAGAAAGTACAACAGCTGTATTCTCATAAATCCACCTGCGTCTTCAACTTTTCAACATTCCTTAAAAGGCTCTTGGTGTTATTTAAGGACGTGCAGACACAGACAGAGTCCTATAAGAAATAATCACAACTATATGACCTTCTGCTGTAAAGTGGGAAGACTGTAAGGACTTCATATTTAACACATTAACTTACAGAACATGTTAGCTGTTGCATTTAGCAGGATTGTGAAGAGAAACAGGTGTTTATTATTTTCTGAGTGAGTTTCACAAAAAACTGCGAACCTAAAGAGTAACTTCACACATTCCATGTGGAGAAGTGTAAACAAAGCCAACCTGTGGAATCAAACACTAATCACCACTAAAAAAGTGCATTTTTCAGACTATATGGTGACAGAAAACTTGACTTGATACTGCTGATTATTTCATGCCAGTCTAAAAGTATGATGAACTAATTTTGGCAAATAAAATGTTAGTGAATATCATGTCAGTGAATGCCATCATGGAGTACCTCTGCACCCATAAACTCACTTTTTATACGAGACTCTTTCATGAAAGAAAATATTTTCTCCATTAGTGGCCTATCGTGTATCTGTCTCTCATACTTTTAAACGTATCTTTGTATTCCTTGTCCCAAATGAATGTGATGTTAGATACAAAAACACAAATGTAGGTTGAAAAATACCCAACAGAGACATTCATTCAGAGTTCACTGTGACCATAATCCACTTGGGAGTGGAGTGGCCTCTTGGAGTTGGGGAGACTTTTGTTTCCATCTCTTTACTATGCTTCCTAAAAGTGGTCGCCAACTGTCGCTCTGCCTTTTCCCTCCCTTGGGGAAACGAATGATGGTTAGTTTTTACCGATTCGTAAAATTATTTGTTATGAAATCCTTTGTGTTGTCACTATGATCTTTAGAAAACATTTGTAGATAATTAATACATTACCTAAAAGCAGTAAACTAATAGGGCCCTCTTGATGAGGTCCCTTTCTAGGCCTACATCAGCTCACTATATGAAAACTCACTATTGAGCAGCAGAAATAGGAAAAAACATATGTAACATGGTACATATTGTATGACATAAAGGAAAGCATAAAATATAGTATTATAAATGACAATGTTTGTTGCTGAGTATCAACAGCCCCCTTCAATACCCAGAGGAATGTAGGGGCCCTTTATATCCTTGACAAAGAAATAAAAAGAAGGTAATCCAAACCTCAATTTCAGACACTGTACGCACAAGTAATAATGTCATTTAGCCACTGTTGCCCAGTTTAAGAACCAAACTTACTTTGCATTTTTCTATCACTCACTGTAGGCTACTGGAGCGGTCACTCACCCAAGACACTATGCGGAGAACGGTCTGAGGCTGCTGGAAGAAGGTGACGGGGTCGAAGGCTCCTCCGGCTTTCCCGGCTCCGTATGCCTGCATCCCCTCCATGATCCTCCTCCTCTCTGGACAGCCTCCTCTCTGGTCCTCCTCTCCTCCCTGCTGCTGGTGCAAAGGTAAGCTACAGGGTGTGTAGAGCACCGGGTAACCGACACGGAAAATCCCCGAATCTGCCTCCTGCTACTACTACCTGTACTGCTGCTGCTACTGCTGCTGCTGCAAGGATGGATGCACGTCTCTCCTTGGCTCCTTGACGCACAGCCTCCCCTGCTCTCTCCTGTTGTTGTTTTTAATTTAACCTCTAAATTCCCTGTTGTCCTCTTCGATGTCCGGGCACAGGAAGCTGGTTGCCAGTGTTTTGATGATGCTCTCTCCCTCCCTGTCTCTCTCTCTCTCTCTCTCTCTCTCTCTCTCTCTCTCTCTCTCTGTCTGTGTCTCAGCGCAGGAACCGGTGGCGAACACGAGAACGCGCCTCTGTTGTCACGCCTCGGACTGAAGCGCCATCCCCATCCAAAACACACTCGTAAAACCATATTGCGAGCACGCGCACGTGCGCGTAGAGGGCGCGCGCTTGTGCCCACAGGTTTGCCATAAGGAGTCACGCGCTTTCCCAGTCAGAGGGTTTTTAACCCCCCCAACAAAAAAGCAGACAGGAGAAGGAGACGAGGAAAACAAGTTGATTCAACTAGAACCACTGAAGCTAAGTTATATAACTAAGATGCCCGAGGGTGCTTAGTAAAGATTTGATGTTGTTTTAAAGTGACATAATATACCCACTGTAACAATCTGATTATACATTTCAAAGCCATACAGTATAGTTAAAAAGCCACAAATATTCTAGGTCCATGTCAAAAAGAAGTTATATGTAATGCTAAAGCAAGAAATTCCGCCCTCTAGTGGTCGCGCCGGGTTTTGCTTTTGAAATACAAGGTCCTTCTTTCCATGAATTCACCTTTCAGGCAGTTCTTACTATCAAAATGTTTACCACCCTGTCCGACCAACGAGACTTCACAATTAAAACTGTTATATTTAGTTTAAAGCCGTAGTTGAAGTTTCTACTGCAAGTTTAAAGAATACGTGCCTGACAGACAATGAAAAGGGGGGGAAAAAAACATTAAACACTCTTTTTACGTCCTCACAACCAGCCAATGAAAGCCCAGCTGCGCGCTGTACGTGCTCGTTGGCTGGACCAATGAAACACCTCCGTGGCTGGTTGCTAGGAGACGCGTTGTGTCCATGTTGCCGAGGCACAATGAAGAAGATATTTAGATGCAGCTAAACCAGTAAATAGCACTTATTTAGCATCATTTACGAAACAAGAGAGTTTACTTACAGTGTCTGGAGGTTATCCACTGTAATGGTGAAGCTGAGGGCGAGATGTCTGCTTGCCGGTAAGGTTTTATGAACTTAGTCCATCCTTCTGCTACGTAAGGCTATCGGTACGAGGGCTAAAGCTAACCAATCTGCTGCTAAACCCACCGAGGTCATTTCAACTTAAAGACCACAGAGATAAACAAATAGTCCTCTGAATAATACTCTCCTAAACATGCAAACTTGTTGTTTATCTGTGTAGGTATCGCCAATTTACTGTCTCTCCTTTCTTCAGTGGCACGTACAACACTTTAGATGTTGTGATTCTGGTTGTAGATATTTGACACCAAACAGATGCTGGTAAACATGGCTGTGTTTGCCCAATAATTTAGCAATACTAGCACTAAACATTAGCAATACCAACGCTGACAAATAAAGGAATAAATCTATACATTCAGAAAAGATTAGAAATTATGAACCAAACTGTAAACACACACAGATTATGAAGTTATCTCTTTCTGTTTCTATCCCTCTGTGTGTGTGTGTGTGTGTGTGTGTGTGTGTGTGTGTGTGTGTGTGTAGGAGATGCAGCAGTGGGGAAAAGTGCCCTTTCTCATATGTTCCACAGTGACGGTACTCTCTTCCAGAAGAACTACAGCATGGTGAGGCTTACACATATCAATAAAAGATCCCTGGTGTGTTCCCCATGCAAGGGCCTGCAGTTCCAAGTACACTGTTTTGTATGTGGAACAGCTAGAGCACCACAGTCCCACTCCTTGTAATAATAAGGATATACTGTTTATATTCACATCACACATTCATAACAGAGGAATTGGGTTGTAAAACAGCTGGTTGAGGGATTTAGGGATTGGGCTGTGCTCTGTTGCACAGACTAGCCACAGGCTTATAGTTTTACATTCAGGTAGGGTAACTGATGTTTTCAACTTAGTATGAAGGAGCAACTCATGAAGTTGAATTCTGGATCATTGCCAGCCCAGAATAGACAGCAGTATGTTGGGAATACTCTGATCCATGTACTATGAAGTGCTGCAGTATTTATCCAGTATTCAGCTGTTCAGTCCTGCCTGAGATTACAGAATCAAGTTAATCAGAAAATTATGCTGGTTTAGTCTGCATGCTTTTACCCAGTCGGTATTCAGAATTTCATTTACAGGAGACCGCCCCGAGTGCTCAGACCTGTAGAGATCTTCTCAGTTCCATACATGTTTATAGATATAGATAGCGCAGTTAAGCAGTAATAAAGTAGTTGTGGAGCAAGGTTGAACAGTTAATCATTTATAGTCACATATTTGAAATGCACTGAATCAATAATATAATAATATAATCTGATTTTGTTTAAGGTGTTTGCCTGAGGTCAAGACTTTTACTTTACCCAAAATGTAATTATGCATCGGCTGTAAATCATCAAGACTTATGATCATATTGCATACTGTATGTAGTTTCTTTAGTGGAACTCTTTGTAAGCTTTTCAAGGACCTGCAGAGGTCTCTTAAATCTACCACAGGAATCACTGAAGTGCAAGACAGCATAATGTACCAATTAATGCTGATGCAGAGTAGGCTAATCTACATTATTTATGCTAATCTGCATGAGGGAGGGAACCGTGTCATTAACCTCACTCTGTGATATATGGGGTCATGGCTGCTCACTGATTCCTTCTGTCAATGTTTCAAGGGCTGCAGACTAAATGCATGCACCGCACATGCAAGTGAATGCATTCACTCCTGAGAATCAATATATGCACTTGAGCAGCTTGCACACTTTCATTTGTTTGTTACATTTACTGAGTTTACTATTAAGCCTTGCAAATGGTAAGGGTACAGAAGAACAGGTTGGTGAGTAAAATACTGGACAAAAGCCAAGTGTGTGTGTGTGTGTGTGTGTGTGTGTGTGTGTGTGTGTGTGTGTGTGTGTTTGTGTTTGTTCAGCTCTCGCTGTGTCAGCAGTATTGGGGGTTCTGAGGTGACAGGAACGTCGATAATTAATACAGCAGGATTCTGGAAAGCCACCAGAACAGGTACTTAACAAGCGCACAACAACAGTGCTCAGTTCCTCCATACTGCCTAAACCTAAACCTGTACCCACTTTGCCCGCTTGTTTGTGATGCTGTGCATGTCTGTTCATGTTGGACTAGTGGAGTATTAGCAAAGTAGAAAGGCGCTGCAATAGTGCTGCATTTCTAATTTGCACTGGCTTAGTATATGTGCTTGCTGAAGTCAAGCCAAGCCTTAACACATCTGTATTACTGCATAAAAAGAACATGAACAACACACAGTATGACACTGTGTAAAAAAAAATAAAAAAAATAATAGAAAGATCAATGCAATTTAAAAATGGGAAAATGACATAGTCACATAGTCAAAGACATGTCACATTGAAAGTAAGTGGGGAGAGATGCAGGTTGGCATGTCCACCTGTAGATCAAGGCCCTGTGTCCACCACACACAGCTTTATTAACTGGATGCACCGAGAGAAATGCCCATGGGAAAGTGCTGGTCATGGACTCTGCTGTTGCTATGCAACTGTTAAAACACCTATTTGAAGCCAGTTGCTTGCTTTATATTAGTTGAAATATTTTTAACTTACTGTTCACTTGACGCCAAGTGCTTCATTTAAGAGGAGTTCCACTTTTAAAAACTCTGAAGCTGTTCACTGTAAATTTTTGATCCAGAAGTTACTATGTATATTATGTGTCTTTATTTAGATCAGTTTACATTACAGTAGTGATAGTAGCAGTAGCAAAAAGCAAGAAAGTCATGTTTTTTTCCAGTTGAGAACAGTTATTTTTAGTGTAAAAGTGCAACCTTAGAAACATGCAGAAAGCTCTAGAAATGCCTCAGCAACTACTGGACAGATTCACATTGAAGTTTAGTATGGACATGTATAGTCCTGAAAGGAGGGTGAACCCTTTCCATGTTGAACCCTCCATGAGGTTTCATCTGGTGCCATCCTCAGGCTAAAATGTTCAAATGTAATGGTAATCCACAGATTACCATTAAATTTGTTGAGTACATTCATTCATTCATTCATTCATTTAAAAGAGGCAAACTCTTTTGATTTTGAGTCCAATGGCTTTAGGACAAGCTTTGATTAGGCTCTAAGAACAGCAAAATTGTCTTTATGTTGTTTATACCAATTCTGCACCACTATGAACACATCACATTACACTCATGACTGCAAGGTGCAGTGCTGGTAGCAGTTTTAAGCAGCATTAAATGTATCAGGTTGGATTTTCCCTGTAAGATTTCACTGCAGACGGAAACAGGGAACAACGTGTCCTTACCATTGTGACTAATGTGAAACAGAAACTAGTGGTGTGCAGAGTTACTCCTTGTGTAGACACCTAAGTCATCCCTGATGTTCTTCAACTTTTGATTTTGAAGGGTAGCCGAGGCTGTCGGCCATTCTGCTCACGTCCCCCTTTGAAAATGTCAGACGGCCCGTTAGCAATATTCCAAGCTTATTTGTTACTAATAGGCCCTCATTGACATTCCAGCGAGAGGCTTCCTATGCATCACACCAGCTCATTAGACCGCTCCGAAGTGGGACCGCCGCAGCATCTGTGTATGTATGTGTGTGTGTGTGTGTGTGTGTGTGTGTGTGTGTGTGTGTGTGTGTGTGTGTGTGTGTGTGTGTGTGTGTGTGTGTGTGTATATAGCACTGGATTCTTGTTATGAACTGTTTCTGTGTAAGAAACTGGTAAATGTTGGTCTGAAGTGTGTGTGTATGTGTGCATTTGTAATTCACAGAGGCAGTGAGTGTGAAAAGTATGTGTGTGTTTTCAGGGTTTTAGTCTCTGGCATTTGACACGCTCGGTTAAGTGAGAGCGCAGGAGATCAGATCAATTTAGAGTTTGGTGCTGATGTGAAGAAACCTCGACTTGCTTCTTCAAGGTCACCACTGATCTCATACCACCGGATGCATAGTGGCAAAAGGCAGCCGGCAACCATCCCGTCCACTTAGGACCGCTTTAGATCTCGCTGCTTGTGAAGAAGGTGCATCTGTGACAAGACCAGATTCATTATATCCTCCTTACACTCTCCTGCCTGCATTCTATCTCCTCTATTTGCCCTTTATTAATTCTTAAAAAATCTCAACTACTTGCTGTTTGCCTGCGACTTCTTTATTTTCTTTTATATCAAGACAAACTACTCTTTCACAAATGGCCACTGGGGCTGATTCCAGAACAAATCTGCCATCTTCACTATACAACATAAAAAAAAACAAAAAAACAAGAACAGCATCTCTGGTCATTTTAATCACCCGCCGGAGACTACAGCTGCTTGTGTGGATGACATTCAACATATGAGAAAGTCTTCTACTAAAGGGGCTGCAATCAATATTTTTTTATATAAACAACTGATCACATGATTAGTTGCATGTGAAAGGGGTTGCTTGTAGCGTCAAATCCACAGAGAGTTATCACCTGACTCTGCAGTTCCTCTCAGCTCTATGCAGCTCACTCTCACCGCTCTCATCAGCAAGCAGCTGCTTTCATTTATAAACCTGCTTTATGCTACCTGCCCAGCACCAAAGTTAACACACAAAGTTAGCAACTGCCTGGTGAACATGGCGGAGCATTTGGCAGCTAAATAGTCAAATGTTTGTCCAGAAAGGGAGAGAATATTTGACTAACATTTGCCAGATGGATGCAAACAGAATTTCAAAAACAATACTCAGCTCTGTTGACAGGTTTATCTAATCATTTTCACCATCAACTACTGGTGTCCTGTCTCCACCCTCTTAATCTCTACTGAAAAGTTCTACTTGTCAACTGCTTATGTGTCCAAGCTATGGGGTGTTTTTCTATCAGACACTTTAACCAAAGCTAAAAATCATTACTGTCTCCCAGCTGGCCAGTGTTTCACCTCTCAGAATTACAGAAAGGGAAGCGGCCTGACAAAATTACCAGAGACTTACCAACCACAGCCAAACTACCAGCAACCCTGTGTAAATGTAAACCTCCACCTTTAGATTTAACTACTAAGACTCACAGTATGTCTTAATTGTTTCCACTGACGGACTCAAGGGGGGCTTGTATCATTCTTAGTCTTAAACGGAGCTGATAGTCCCCCTCCCTTAAGGCATTCATCTTTATTGAGACATTAAGAATAATAAGATCCAGAGTAATGGAGACACAGGAGAGAGGGTTTGGTCAGGATTTGAACATCAGGACAGAGAATTTGCTTTCAAGCTGAGCCAAGCTGCTAATTAGCAACACTTATGTTTTGACATTAACAATAAATCACACCAGACAGTTTGTTGTGTTACGCTGTGTAGTGGCAACTCTGTGACAACCAGATTTCTCTTCTCTTCTCTTCTCTTCTCTTCTCTTCTCTTCTCTTCTCTTCTCTTCTCTTCTCTTCTCTTCTCTTCTCTTTTCTTCTCTTCTCTTCTCTTCTCTTCTCTTCTCTCTTTTCTTCTCTTCTCTTCTCTTCTCTTTTCTTATCTTCTCTTCTTTTCTCTTCTCTCTCTTCTCTTCTCTTCTCTTTTCTTCTCTTCTTTTCTCTTCTCTTTTCTTCTCTTCTCTTCTCTTCTCTTCTCTTCTCTTCTCTTCTCTTCTCTTCATCACAAAAGCCACAGTAGAAAGACTGTTGGAGCTGTTAAGTCTATTTAGACAGGTATGGCCATAATGTGATTTCACCAACTGCATCCTGGGAATAAAGTTAAATAAACAAAAAAAAAATCTCACATAAGAAAATGTTGCTGAAAAAACAGGATAGACATTCAGACATAAAAAAACATCAACTGACAGATTGTTTATTTTAGAAGCACATGGAAAAGGCATCGCCTCAAGCTCCATGAAGGTCTTTTAGCTTTACATTACATAACAGAATCCTAATTAACATCTTGGTTGTGTTTGTTCGTCAGACAACTGGAGTGGAGCTGCTGATGAAATGTGTCAACATCCCAGAGACCAATGACAGCGTGGTGAGTCCAGCCATTCTCCGTCCTCCATCCTGTCTCCACCTCACTGCTTATAGCATTACCAGCAGCCATGTTGAGTGCGGGCTGAATTATGTTGAATGTCGCTTGCCTGCAGATACTTTGTAAGGCAACCAACCATTTTAAGCTTCTTTATTGTTCTAAAATTCACTATAACACGTGGGTGGTGAGTGTTGGAGTCCATCACTCAGTGTGGAAGACGTTTTCCCAGACATATAATATTGTTAGTTTCTCATCTGTATTCGGTAAGCAATAGGGCAGCATTGTAGGAAGAACATTAAAGGCCTTGCCAAAGAAAATAGGAAGTTTAAAAGCATGTAATTTGACTAAATCTCCATGTATAACACCTCTTCTTTTCCCTCCTTCCCTCTGCTTTCCCCTCCAGGAGCTCTACATAATAGACTCTGCAGGGAAGGAGACATTAGTGGAAGCCTGCGAGAAAATGGTGAGAGTTTCTCCATTTGCATGAAACTAGTAACAACCCACCATCCAGGGCTCCACATCCCCACGTATATAAAAGTACAAACACGGGAGAGCTACTGTTGTATTATTTATTTTGTCACAGAAGTGGAAAGAAGTTAGTTGATGTGATTTTAACTTTTTCTCATTATGAAACCCACACAACCCTTCCCACCTCATCACCACCCGTCATCCCCCTCTTCCACAGTGGGGTGAGCTGTCGCTGCTGTGCCTGGTTTTTGACCTGACCAGTGAGCAATCTTTTGCCAACTGCAGCCGCTGGATGGAGAGAGTCCGTGCCCACTGCCAAGGTCTCCAGGTTCCAGGTGACACACCCTAAAGGTCAAAGCATTTGTGGAGCATTGGCACGCTGTCAGAAATTATTCAAATATGAAGTCACTCTGAATCATTTTCATGTCTTTTGAAAAAAAGTTATATAATATCTTGGACTACAGCCTGAATGATACTGGATTTTGAGGCTGATACAGATAACGATATTTAAGACAGACAATCAGACGGCAGAATTATCCAAATTTGTTTTTTAAATATTAACAAATAATTATTTTTATAAAGATTCTTTAACGTTTTAGTGGAACATTGAGTGGGACATTTTACTGTTGAACATGGTATAATGGAGACACTATTTCAAATGATCTCAAACATATTTTTTAAACCAATCTATGGCTGATAATGACAACATTGGTGGAACAGAAACATAAACTATATATGGACTATTGTGCATTTTTAGAGGAGGAGGCCATCCAGGTCATGGCCGTAAGTGATGCATAGGTTGTCCAATTTTAACCTTCTTGGTGTATTATCAAGTGCAATAGCAATGTTTATATTGTGGCCATGTACTGTAAATATCTTGATTTATACTTACATAATAGTGCAGATATTTTTCAGGTAGATGTTCACTTTTGCTTGAGTGACTTAAGCTTGTTTTTAAGTGAACAAGTGCATTTGTGTGTGTTTCAGGTGTGCTGGTGGGCAACAAGTCAGACCTGTCTGCCAGAAGGGAGGTACAGGCATCCGTGGCCCAGGAATGGGCCCAGAGCCAGGGGTTGGAGTACCACGAGACATCAGCCGTGAGTGTAGTTCAGTGTACAACACACTATATTGCGCCCTTACTTGGCTCGGTGGGGAGATAGTGGACATTCACTAAAATACCATGACACCTGTTTTTGTGTATGAGAACAAAACAGTGACATTTGACAGCATTATTCACTGTGTGTCCGCAGAGGGAAATGGAGAACTGCGACGCACCGCTCCTCAGTTTAGCCCGGGCCTTCCACTCTCTGTATCAAGAACGCCGGGAGACCATCCAGAACCTAAGTCCAGGCTAGACCCATTCCCGCTCACACACACACACACACACACACACACACACACACACACACACACACACACACACACACACATCTTGACTTTTCACCAGTAGGATAGTAGGCACAGGATATCTGTTCAGAGACTTTAATAAGCTTTATGGATAATACATGTGAGGATGTGAGGCAATTCAAAGAAATCCTGTGTTCTTTTGTACCAGCCTTCTTCAGAATATTTTTATACGCCATTGAATAAAGTAGTTTTTCTTTGACAGTCAGCGGGTTGGTCGTGTTTTCTCTTATCTGCTCTTCCCCTCTGAGTGCACAGATAGTGGGGTTTACTTTCACAGTCATGGTCAGGTCAAAACCACGATGAGACTCCAGCTCAATGTGGAGGGAAGTGTGTCCCTCTTCTCCTCTCCTCTGCATAGATATCTGCCACTGATTTCAGGTGGGACGAAGGTTTAAAATTACAGTTATTTATTATCTCCTCCCCTCCCCTTTTTAATGTATTCTCTTTATCTCAATGTCACTTTGATCTTGGCCTCATCTTCCTTTTGTGCTTCTTTCCTCATCTCTTTTCTCTCTGCCTCACTTTCTCTGTCTCTCTGCCTTTATCAGTTTCTCCCTGGTTTGTTTCTTTTTTAAAACTTGTCCTTCTCACTTTCTGTCTCGTCCCTCTCTTTCTCTCTCTCTCTCTCTCTCTCTCTCTCTCCTGTTGTGTTCACTCCCCAGCTGCAGCCCGCTCACATCATTTCAGTCGTGTCCCTGGTTCGGCGCTAACAACCAGTAATCACCGTTTTAATCAGCGGTCTCCCATTCAAACCAGGTCAAAGCCACGTCCTTGTTCTCTCCCTGCCTCTCAGACCAGCTGCCACCATTCAAATGAGGGCGCGCTAGTTCAAATCAGACACAATGGTTTTTATCTCATTAAGCACCATATTGAAAGTGACTGTGCTTGTAATGATGATGAGACACTCTCTGTCCTGTTGCGGATGCAGTCACTGAATATGATTTTTGATCATTCTTTCTTTCCAGTTTTCTGTATCAGTATGTTGAGAACATATGAAGTTATTAGATAACACACAAAGGAACTTATTGGGCAACTTCTTTCCAGTGGAATGAAAACTGATTTGTAATGAGGATCTTTACAAAATCTGTATTTAACAACTTGTAATTGTTATTGCAGCACAGTGTTTTTCTACTCCTTGAGTGGGTGATCATAATTATAGCAATTAGGATCTTGTTCTCGTTCTTTCTGTCCTTATTGTTGTTTTGTTAGTAATGTGTGTGACGGTGTCTGCATGTTGTTTTCTGGTGTGTCAGGTTGTTGTCTTTCTTTTTTTCCCCGGCATATGGAAACAAAATCCAAATAATAGCAGTATTGTCTGTCACATCACAGCGCTTTGTGTACCAGTATGTAGATTTTACATCTGTTCCCTTTATTTGTGCCCAATAACGTGCATATGAATACGTGTAATGTGTGTGCCATTGCCAACCACAGTGGTTTCCTTCAGTGCTGAATTAAAGCTGAGCATGTAATGTAAATAAGGACACATGCACACAAGAAAAGGTGTAACACAAGCTCTTGATTATCCCTGGAAAATTACTCTGAGCTCACTTCAGCTGTATCCCACAGTCTGTCTTCTATTCATTTGAAATGGAGCATCAAGCCTTGGGTATATCACTTAATAACATCACAGGATAGAGTGTGGGCTGTTGCTTATTGCTTTGGGAGAGACTTCTTCATTTCCACAGATATTGAAACGGGTGGTCTGATATCACAAGAAATATCAGGCCCAGTCTATTTTGGTGGCTCTCTTATTATTACTCAGTCATCGGTACCATCTTAAAGCAGTCAATCCCTTTCAGTAATTAGTATTCAAAACATGTGCAGACGCACAGCACAGCAGGAACAACTGCTGTTCACCTTTTAGCCGCAAGAGAGGGCACAAGTGGTCACTGCAAAGCTGAGCTCTGCAGCAGGTGATAGAAGTTCAATTTATGATGTTTCTGACAGCGGGGTGACAGTCACAGTTTGTCTTCATAGTTTGGTTAAATTCAAACTATGAATTTAAAAAGTAGAACTAAACACTACCTTATAATGTGTAGTAATTAATGCAGGGTCTTTGCAGTATTCAGCATACCACTAAAGAATATTTTAAAACTGGTAATGCATTGCATATTAATGCTTACATGTGCCATTAGGTTTGTGCTTTTATTTAAAGCATAAGTGCTTGTATTTTATCATGCATGGCCCCAGTGGGCACAGCACTACTGTAGTGCTGCCATGCTCTTTCTCACCGCATTAACAATGTGCTTTTGTGCAGCCATACAGCAAGGAGATACTCTGTGCTTTTATCATTCTTTTTTAGTGCACTTATGAAAAGGTTAAAGAAAATCTGTAAAGGAGTGCTGCATACAGCCCAGAAATGATGATGCAATTTAAATGCATAGACCTCTGTGCATTAAAGCCGAAGGTCTAACAACTGATTGGCTACCACTCATTACTTTACATACAAAGTTTCAACTGCTTCATCTTACATCCCCATTTGTGCAGTACATTTTGTGAGTGGTGCACCCAAATGTATGAGCTAGGCTAACATTTGCAGACACCTCCAGCATATCTCTGAACAATAAATTATCTTTTCTGTGGTGCTGAGAGGTCAATTCAATAGTTTAGAAATTTATAAATAGTTAATTAATTTTTTAGTTAATTATCATCAATTAAAGGTCCTATATTTTACACTTTTCTGGTGTTTTATTTCAAGTGTTGATCCATAAGAAGATATATTTGTTGTTTTAAGAACCAAAAACCATTTCAGTGTAGTTTTACATCTCCTCTCTCAGGCTTCTCTCTGGAGCTCTAGCAACAACAGGTCGGTGAACCAATCAGAAGAGAGTCTCTGAGCCTAAACACTCAGAGAAACCAAATCCTGCAAGGTCAGATGGTGGGTCAGTTTGGGCAGGTCGGGCAGGTCTTGGGGGCATGGCTGAGAGCGGTGACTGCTTTTTTTGTGACATCACAAAGTTACAGAAGTCATGATGACTCATTTTAAGGCTCAGTCTCTGAATACAGGCTGTGTGCATTTCTCTCTGGACTGAGCGCTTTGATACTTTCACAGTATTAATATAGAACCTAGACCTGCTTTATAATCAAAGAAGACATAGAAATCTACCTTTATACAATATGGAACCTTTAAAACTGGTTGAATTTATTTGATTGAAAGCAGAGCCTGAGCTGCCTTATTGAAAGTCTTCTCAAGTACCAAAAGTTGAGTACTAATTAGTAAGTTTGGATAAAACATAATTTATTTATTTACACTTGGATTACTTTGAAATGCCATGCTCAAATTTTACTAATTATGCTCGTTTTTTTCCTATATTTCATATAGAAATGCATAAAGTATGTTTGGTGATCAGCCGGTGACTCCATTATAAAACTGACTGTGATTGGCCCCAGTGTGCATCTCTACACATCATATCTATGCAAGGTCTAAGTCTGCCTTGGGACATCAGGGCTTTATTTCAGCTATATTTCACTGCAGTGCTCCTCACCCAAACAAACACTAACACACAGTTTTGTATTCATGACACAGCCTGAGCACAGGGCGAAGAGTTGCAGCTCATATCTTACACCTACACTTGCTCTTTTTCTGATTCTCGCACTCTGTTTCTGCAGATCAGCTCTCCGTCTGTCTGGTGACTTTCTCTCTTATTTCCTCAATCTGACACTCCAAATTATATATAACTCATATTAATGTGCTCATTTGGCTGAATTTAAAGTGAACTGACATCAACCTTGGTCTCTCTCTTGCTCTGTGTGTGTGTTTGTGTGTGTGTGTGTGTGTGTGTGTGTGTGTGTGTGTGTGTGTGTGTGTGTGTGTGTGTCTAAGCATGGCTTGTTCCATAGCCCCTAACTGTCCGTGACCTAAAAAGCTTGCTAATTGCAGGTGAGCGAGGACACAGCAGCTGTTCCCCCAAACCTGCTACCCTCCTGTCTGAACTGCAGCGTGACAAAAAATCAGCCCTAATGCCTCCAAGCTCACCTGCAAAACAGCAGAAATATTTCATTACATTGTTTTCTGCCGTCTCAGAAACGTGACGCCCTGTCTCGCAAAAATTGTCCGATAGCAGCTCAAAATATTCACATTTGATTCACATTTTAAAGGACACTAGATCCCTTATAGGTGCTGTATTTAAAAATCTTGAAAGAAAGCAAGCCAACAGACATACAGTGAAACCATGGCCTGTAGAGACCAGCAATGGCTGCATGTTTTGTTGGTTTATGGTACAAATATTAACATCTCAAAAGTCATTTGCAAAAGATATATTATAAATTTCAACAAATAGCATCCTCAGTTCCTTAGATAAAGAAAACCCTTTTATTTATTTACTTTTGCTTGATACCCTTTAAAAGAATAGTTCAACATTTTGGTAAGTGTGCTCATTTTCTTTTAGGTGAACAGATATCTTAGCAGCCAGGTATCTTAGCTTAACATAAAGACAGGTAATGAAATCTGCCTTCCAGCACCTCTAAAGCTCATTAATTAACATCTCATATCTGATTTGTTTAATCCATACAAAAACCAAAGTGCAACAACAACAGTTTGTGATTTTATGGGGGGGTTGTGTGCCAGACTATTTCTTGGCCGGTAGCGGTAACTTCCTGCAGATGCACCGCAGGTTGTGTAAAGACTCCTCCCATCCAAAACAAAAGCAATAGTTCTCATTCTGTCTTTAAGTCATTGATTTTTGAATCTGTGCAATAGCATGAGATCTGATTGGCCAGGACCAGTGTTACATGTTGGAGGAATTGCATGTGTGAGGATTAAGTCACAATGCATTGTTTAAATGTAAATTTAACTAGTCACTATATGGTAAAGGTTTTATTTATCAAATCATAAATTGGTCCCATATACACTGGTTTAGAGTCATACTGATGTTAGTCTTGTGCTGCAATGCAGAAAGTCAACAAACTTTACCCTCTACTGCATTTATGGTGCTAAAATAGACTGGTGTGGAAGATTGATGCACGCTGGTGAGGTCATCGTATTCAAATACTAATAGGAGAAAATTTTCATGTACCTCCACACCAGAGGGGGGCAGTGTGATGCTGCTCGAGTCAGGGCTGAACAACGGCTCCCTCCACTCCTTTTTCTCTCTCCTCCCTCCCTCCTCTTCCCTCCCTCGCTCGCCTCTCTTCAGTAATCACAGCAGTACTGCAGAGAGACATGCCAGCCACTTTGATCATCACACCAGGGGAGGAGAGAGAGAGAGAGAGAAAGAGAGAGCGAGGGAGGGAAGGAGGGATGGAGGAAGAGAAGGAGAAGGAAAGAGAGAGGGAGCACACAGAGACAGAGTATCATGCAGCAGGACATCGAGGCTGATGTTGAAGAATTTGACATTTATTCTACAGCTGATGGAACGGCAGGTCGGCCAGCTAACAGGGAGATAAGAGAGGGAGTGGGTGAACGAGTGAGTGAATGACAGTGAAGAGGGACAGAACAGTGAGTGAGTTTTTGAATGAATGAGCGAACAAGGATGTGAATATGGGGAGTGAATGAACGACTGAATCACTGAAAGTGACAGAGTGAATAAGGAAATGATAGAGTGAATAAATGATGGAGTCATTTGAAAATTTAAAAAAACAGGAGAAAGACAAAGGACAAGGGGTTGATTGTATACTTTTACCAATGGATTAAGAACAGTGTAACAGCATTAATAAATCCCACTAACATGTTATGATACACAGCGTTTGCATCCTGACGAAGTCCTGCCTGTGCTGCATTTTCTTTCCCACCATTAACCCAGTAAGATAAAACTATTCTGTAAGAAAATATGCAATATGAGACAGTGAAGCTGAGGCTATAGCATAGAGCTATATGCTATAGAAATAGAGAGCCTATTCATTATGATGTGTGTATGATGACATTGTATGCTATGCCAGCTATTCCACTGAAACGTGGACGTATTACAGTAAAGTCCAACTGAAATCACGCACCTGCACCAATTTGCACCTTTTAGCATCTAAACGTATCAATGTTCACATCTAAAGCTTTTGAAGCTCTTCACTAGCCAACGAGCTATCTAGTCTGCATGTTCGCAATGCACTTTTTCCATTGGCAAGAAAGTGAAGACCCATCGGTGGCAAACTAATTTTGTTTGTCGCTGCGGGCGTGTCAACATTCTCCAGCTTCCGAGTAGTGACTTTGACTTTGACCAATCAGTACAAAATACAAAAAGAGAGATCCCAGAACTACAATGGCGAGCTAACGATCAGCAGACTTTGTCCAAGCTTGCAAAGAAAAGAAAGAAAAAAAGCTTCACAGCCCAACTGCATTGTGTTTTCTTTTTTGGCAAAACCCTATGGAGCTTCCAGACAAACTTCACCCACTTTTACATTATGTTTAAATTGCTCGTCTTTCAACCCTCCCTTTTTTCGTGTTGCTGAACATCCTCACATGACCTACTGTCCCACAATCCTTTGAGAGACAATTCATTTGTCTTCACTAAGCGTTGTGTTGCACCACGTTCAGTGGGTCTTAACCATCGGACCTTTCGTCCTTCAAAGGGTTAAATTGACGAACCTAACCCTGATTCTGTCTTTCTCTCAGTTTATCGCTCTCTCTCGTCTTTCTCTGTCGATTTCTTGCTAAAATGCTGTGAGTCTTAACATTGTGTTCTTGGACCAAACATGATACAACAATGACTTGTTCTGTTCCCTACGGGGGGTTCAATTTTTATTCGTCATCAGGATTGATGCATCCAAGTTCAGAATCATTCAGTTTTGGCACCTTGAAAGACATTACGCTTTTTTTAAATTCTCATTTACAACAACACAACGCAAAACCAAAGAACAAGAAAAATGAGACAAAGAAAGAGACTAAGGCTGTGTGAGAGTTCAAAGGAACCGAGAAAATAAAATTAAAAGGCAAGAAGATTTTCTTCTGTTAAAAAAAAAAAAGCCTTGATACGTTCTCCAAAGTTTGTTCTTTTTGTTTCAAGCGTAATGAAGCCCCACCCCAAATTACCCACTCAAAAAAAACAAACAAAACAGAAAAATTGAAATAGACACAGTACTGTAATATTAATTTCTACTTTGTCACTCCCACTGCCCTTACATGGTATCATTGTTCAGTTGTTCAAAACATAGGTTCCTTAAAAGCAGATCGGATGATTTTGATTAGCATGCATGTAAATTCTTAATTTTTTGGAGTCACTTAGCTTCACCTCGCTGGTAGCCATTGTTCACTCACGCACACTACTTTGTGTCTTTGGCAGTAGTGACGTTTCATAGTCCACAGTCTTCTTCAAGTTTGCAGAGAGATCCTCCATTACCCAGAGTTCTCTCTTCACTCCGCCCCGTCATGGAGCAAAAAAAGTGAGGTCAAGTTTTCACCTCTAGTTGACCCTAAACAAAGATGGCTGCCAGGGTTTCGGCGGAAGGCCAAAAGATTTTTTTTGTCGTTGTAAAAGAATGTGATAATGTGTCTAATACTAACCAGTATCAGTTTATCAAGTAGGCTGATGCCTTTTCCTGTCAAAGGAGCCAGTCACAATGAATCCTCCGTCTTGGTTTAGTTTCCATGACGACTTGATTTAGTTTCACTTGTAAGTAACTTTGTTTTCTTTTTTTTCTTGTTGATATTTTTGCACCAGGGAAGTCTAGTCATGATTTATTAACATATATATTCATATATTTATATATAATCAATACATATATTAACTTATGTGTTTTTTTTTCTTTTTTTTCCTTTTTTTTTGCGGCCTGAATTGCTCCCTGCTAAAATCCCACACCGCAATGGTTCACAGTATTAATGCGAATAAAGAATGAAATCAAGAAGATACAGCAACTAAAGAAAGGAGTGGGTTGTAAGGGAGGTAAGGGTGTGTGTGCTGGGGGGGCTTGTGGGTTGGTAGTGCGAGGGCGGGATCATAGGCGGGGCCGAGGGGCAAACTATGCCCCTTTTTCATCAGACTGAGGAAGAGTAAAAAATATAAAGTTCACCTCTAAATGGGCAGTCTGGCCAAGCCCACCACTCCATGGTTCCACAGCCCCGAGACAGATCACCACCGGCCACCCCCCCTCCCGACTCCTCTTTCCCCATCCTCCCTCTCAAATCTTTATAAACATGTTCAAAACTCGTTAAACAATGGTAGATGGGAAAATCATGCATGTTTCTTTTTTTATGCATTTTTTTCTGTTTCCTTTTTTTTAAACTCTGATCATCTGAGGTGCTGTGGAGCGCTCAGATCTCCCCTCCTGTTGCTTAACTAAACCTCACTCCATCAATCCATTTAAGCCCCTTTCGCTTCCTCTTTCCATCTCCTTACACCATGATCTGTCTTTTGCCGCCTCCCCCCAAGTTCCCTCTGATTTTTTTAGTGTCTGAGGGCCGTCTGTCAGTTTCATACAGGTGTGGTGCGTCGGTTGGCGGTGTTGCTGTGGCCGCCTGAGTCTTTCAGGTCCTTCTGGATGCAGTTGTGGACCTGCAGGAAGTTGTGGTCCCTCTCCGTGGAGTTATAGGTGGCTGTCGGGGTGCCCGATTGGCCCTTGGGCAGCGTGTACATGGACAGCTCGGTGGAGGGCAGCGTCCCGAAGGCCTTCAGGCCCACCGGCGATGCCTCGCGGGAGTGCGAGGGATCGGTGGAACGGGACGAAGAGCGTGAGCGGCGTCGATAACGGTAGCGGTAGCTGGGGATGCGCGTTATGGCCGCACCCTGGAGGTAGTCAGCGGCTCGCGCCCCCACGCGCAACTCCCGATGGCGGTCGATGAACATGTGCACAGCCAGCACGCCCACCATTTCGGCCATGATGAAGGAGAGGGCGCCGAAGTAGAAGGACCAGCCATAGGAGTAACTGTTCTTCTTGGAGTCACTCTTGGAAGGGTCCCCAGCGTTGGCTGATATGTACACAATGATTCCTATGATGTTGCTCAGGCCTGGGACACGGAAAGAGGGAGGGAGATTAGATTAAAGGTAAAACACACCCAAACTGTTACTCAGATAAACCCACACATTAAACAACAAAACACTTCACAGCTGAAAGAAATTGCTAAAGTCACCGACTAAGAGCCGTCAAGCTCGACAGAATCATAAACGAGAAACAACAATTTTGCCACCAATTCAATCCCTCTGCCTGCTTCATCTATTGGACCTGCATTTAGCTACTTACAATTAATTACTAATTAATAATTAGTTAGCTGGTCAGTTAATAAATAACACAATTTTGATTATCTGATTAATGCAATATGTTTTAAAATATTAGGTAGTTATATTTTCTCAAATGTGACATGGTGCTATTTTTCTAATTTCTTTATATCCTGTGATGTGTGTGTGTGTGTGTGTGTGTGTGTGTGTGTGAGTGTGTGTGTGTGTGTGTGTGTGTGTGTGTGTGTGTGTGTGTGTGTGTGGATGGGTGAATGAGAGGCAAATATAAGAAGTGCTACATGTTCACGCAGTCCATTCACCGTGTAAATCGACACCTATTTGTTGTGAAGCTGTTGATAAAGAAAGCATCATTCATTATCTGGAGCATTTGTTTACATCCCAGTTGCTACTGTTGTCCACATGAGCCAAGTGGCTAAATAGACGTACGTCACAGAGAAGACAGAGACAGCTGATCGGTGAGGGTGACGGAGAACCCGAAATCTGCTTCAAATAAATCAGTAACTTCTTAGATCTGTGTGTCCAAAGCATGAATGTGAAAGGAATCTGTTGTAGTCGATAGACCACACGTTTCCAAAAACACACAGATTTCAACTGTGGCTACTGACAGCCAGCACTCTCTCTCTCTCTCTCTCTCTCTCTCTCTCTCTCTCTCTCTCTCTCTTGTTCTCTCTGACTTCCCCTAGATCCTCCTCCTTCCCTTTTTTGAGATCCAAACTGGGGCAGATTCACTCTTACATTTATTTCTTGTATTCTATTTGAATATCTCTCTTTATCTCTGTTGTTCATCCCCCAACCTCCCACCCCCGCAGCCTTTCCTACCTCCACCATTGCTCAAATTCACATCCTCTTGTCTCTTGTCTTGTCTTGTCAGTCTCATCTGTCTCACCTTTTTCTCTCCATCTCTCCTTCCTCTTCTCCCTCCCTTTATTTTGATCGTCTATTCCTCTTGTCATACATCATCACTCTGGCCGAGTGCAGCCAGAAATACACACATGGACAGGCAGACAGACAGAAGGACAAATATGCAGATAAGCAGTGAAAACAATAATGCATAAAGAGGCAGAACGGCAGACTGAGGTGTGAGGACTGTGAGGGCCTGATTGAGATGGATCAGAGCAGAAGAGTATCAGGGACACCTTATTTTTAGAGTGTAATCCCAGTGGCCTCCTCTTAGCCTAGCAACAGGGCGAGAGAGACAGACACAGACAGTGAGAAAGAGAGAGAGAGAGAGTGAAACAGGGAGAACTGCATCTCTCACTTTTGACTTGGAGGGGAACTAGTTATCTAGTGCAGCGCAGTAGGCCATGGCCTAGAACCAGAGTACAAACACACATATGTATGCACACACAAAAATACACACCAAAAAAATGCTCTGGCGAAATGGCAACCTGCGCTATCTTTGTCTCTGTCGCTCTCATCCCGAGGCGATTGTTGTACGCTACACACATGTCGAGCTCTACGCAACACGTCACCTGGCGGTCAGCGAGCACCATCATGGCCGCCGCTGCCCCCAAGACAGGACATTTTCATTTCATTTCAGCTGCTCCCCAATTTTGTGTCTGTTTTCACATGTTTTGATAATGTGGCTCCATCAGGATTTCATCCACCTCTTTATTTCTTTCTCTGCCTCCTCATCCAAATTCTCACTCTCTATATTTTCTTTTATACACAGGTGGAAAAAAAAGTAAGGGATTATTTTTGTATAGATAGCATCACATTGGCCACTTAATGAGTTTCTGAGTCAGGCAAATGGAAATATAGCTGTCTTTGTTGTTGTATATAGATTTTATGGAAAACATCCTCTGACCAAATGTAAAACTATTGAAATCTATAATTTAAAGCCAGTAATGCATTTTTTTTTCTGGATGCAGATCTGCATCATAATAGAGAACTTTTCCAATCTTTCCCAAAAAAATACTGAATCTGCACCTGAATCGTGATCCTGAATAAAAACTTTCTAACTTTTCTACGGTGGCCCTGAGAGTTCAACTCACTGCAACTTTAGAAAATGCAAATTCAGAAAACATTTTCATTGATTTGACAACGGATAATTCTCACAACACAACGAAAGACAGAAACACAAACGACAACAGAAGTGTTTCCAGGGGACACAAAAAAGGAACAAATTATTATAACATATATAGTGGACTTATACTATCCCACAATGCATCACGAAATGTAGAACAAACGATGGTCACTAACCAAGCTATAAATACCATCGTGGATTGAGCTAGCGCTGGAAGAAAGAAAAACGGCACAGAGAAAATGACTCGAGTCACAAATATATACAAAGAAATTCACTCTATTCGTTTTGTTTTTGCATTTCGTGCTTTGAATTGTGACAAAGACACAAGACTATCCCCTGTTTGTTAGAATTTAGATGCATTTGTTCCACTGAACCAAGTCTGTTTTTCTGGTCATCACCATTCCCAAACAACTGGAGGAACAGTTGTTTAAGAGCGCTGTCAGATAATAAAGCTCGATGTTTTTCATACCTGCGGAGACGAAGAGGATGCCAGCGCTGAGGATGATGTTGTGGCGTGACTTGTAAAACTCGCTGGCGGCGATGCACAGCCCCCCCATGAAGAGCAGGATCACACTCAGGATGGGGAAGATACTGGAGGCTCGTACAGCGCCTGGGTACACACACATCGAGGCAAAAATAATTGTCATTGTCACCACAGGCACAGATTCTTAAGGTGTTATTGGGCTGTTGTGTAATGCAGCAAATTAATCAGAAAGTCATCAGAAAAAAAGCAGTTGTTAAAAAAAAAAATCTTTTTGGCAACACCCTTTGCAATCTGCAAAAACAGAAGACGACAAATAGCATGACATGGATGACGGAGATGGAAGACCTTGTTGAAGTTGAAATTTCAGTAGCAGATGTGGTTTCTAAAGCATGGAATAGGAATCTTCAGTGAATCAAGGCTGTTTTCCTTGGGTCCACCTGCTGAAGAGAATCGCCATCATGAGCTGTGTTGTTGGACTATCAAACTCAGAGGACAGTCAGTAAGAGAGAAGGAGTGTTTTGAAAAGTATAATATGAACTTTAATAGCTTGTTGTTGCCGTTTGACAGCTGACTCTCAGCTTGATACCGCCACTTGAACATCTCAACAGGGAGCAGTTTTGAAAGCCTGTCTCAACTATTATGCTGCGATGATAGTACGACTTCAACAGAAATTATGCTGAAATGAATGAACACCATTTGTTCCCAGGTATGTAGGTAGGAAGATCTCTTACACTGTGCTGTATATTCTGCATTATGATACACTGTACCTTGACCTCTTCTATTTTATTATTATATATTTATTTTCTCCTTTCTTTCTCCTGCTGTTTATCTTCATTTTGTATCTGTCCTGAAGATCTCTCCTCAAATGAGCAACGTGTCTGTCCCCCTCTATCAGATCGCTCCATCTCTCTGACTCTCCATCTGCCTCTGTCCTCTTTCCTTCTCCTATCGGTCTGTCCATCAGCTGTCCGACTGCTTGCCCTCTGCGTGGCTGATTTGCTGATTGGCTTCGGGGTTGTCATGGTGCTGCCGTGTTCACGGAGCTCGATCTGGCCTCTGAGGCGGCCAATGTCACATTCCTGAAGTTTTGGCGGTTTTCATGCCAAATCGGTTTCCTGCTTAATTCTGCTTCCCTTGTTACAGATATCATATTCCATGATCCACTCTTTCTCATTCTTCACAAGGACACAAACGGACAAATTAATTATTAAAGCTAATATTTTTAATTTATATACCATTATGTCCATATGAGGTATGGAGTCTTGTAAAATACTAAAAATTTTCTCCATTCTCTGCTATTGAGAAATGTTGATTGATTTTGTCAGTTCAATTGATTTGAAATGACTTGACTAAATAATATATTTGATGACAATCTGACTGTGAACCAGCATTTTTGTGATTAAACAACTTTCACCAAAGCAACTATAGATGCTTGGTAATTTTTACAGTAGTCTGCAGAAACTAACACTCTCCGCACTTCCAGTCCAAACAGTTAAGAGGTTGAAAAATAATTCCAGTTTATTACAACTTAGGTAGTTTTGTCTATTATTCCTATCAGCAATTCCAAGATATTATACTGATGTAACCCCATGCGTTATTTTGTTCATAAACCATAGTATATTGTCCTTTATTAAATGTATGTAAGCGTTTACATGGGGAGTAGTGTAAATTACCATGACATTGAATGTAACATAAAAGGTTTGTTTGTAAGGTTGGTCGTATTCACGTGGTGAAAACAGTGAGAAAACCTAATCTGTTTTTTTATTCTCACATACTACATTGCTATGTTGTATCCCACCTTCTAATTGGTCAATTATAAAGCAACGTCAAGTTCCTTGGTTCCTGATTGGCCAGGGGGCGGGAGAACAGCAAGCGGTGGGACTCAACAGTGTTAAGCAGCTGCTCAGGTGTAGCTGCCTCGTCGCTGCTCGGCAGGAGAGCGGAGACGGTTGTCTAACAGGAAAGTGTGTAAACAAAGTGTTATCGTTGCCTATGCGCTTCACAGAATGTAGTATGGACGTTACGAAGCTCAGTGAGTTCAATTCAGTAACATTTTGATTAACTACCGCGTTTCCAGCGTGTCAGTTACTAGCACGCTAAGCTAGCTCGCACGGATTTTGGACTCATTTAGCTTGAGTGCTAACCGCTCGCTAGCACCTCGGTGGATATCATCAGCCCGACGACGAGCAAGAGGAGACCAGACAGCGCACTGGGTGACCAGGTAAAAACCCAACTGCACCTCTGGCTACGAGGGAGGAGACACCTTCTTCATCCACAGTCAAGGACTGGTGAGAGGAGCACCCCACTCGGTTTCTTACGGAGTGAGGTAGACTGGACTGAGGTGAGTAACCCTGATATAAAGCGCGGCCACAGTCAGCGGCCGCCACCTTTCACACCAGCCTGTAACAGGCCTGTATCAGGAGGTTTAATTTTATTTCACTACCGGCTTCACTTTTTTTTTTTTTCATAGTGTGGGGTCTCAAATATTGATTGTGTTGTTTTATGGTTTGAATGTTTTAAAGTCCATTATTTAATTAAAGGTACCTTAGAATTACCAGTAGAGCAAATTAGAGGTTAAAGAGTAATTAAAGGATTAACAGTAATCAAAAGAAAAAGTATTTTCTGTGCTTTTACTCTTGGTTGTGTTTCTAATAACAGTCTTAATGTGAATTTGAGTCAGTAGGGGAGAGGGTGAATATTTTGACTGTTTACTTGATTGCTTTATTGAGATTTTCTTATACAAGGTGCTTAGGCCGCAACCATATTTTAATGGTGCAGTCATTGAATATATATTTTATACTTTCTTATTCAGACCTAATTTTGGTTTAATAAATTCTTTTATGTTAAACACTGAGATGGTTTGATGTAAATTATTATAGATAAGGTGAAAGTTAAAGAGGGTTAAAGGGGCAGTAAAAGTGAGACCACATATAATGTTATAGTCTTTATTCATTCACACAGTGGACATATTACACGGGTAGTACCGTCATTAAGAGTAAGTTGACAAATCTAGGCGCTGTTCATAAGACCAGTGAGTAGAACATTGTTATACTCACTTAATTTATTGTTGAGGTTTGGGAACACAAACATCACTAAGGAGAAATCTGACAGTACAAGAAATTCTAGCGGTCATATTGTCATATGTTTTTAGGTATTTTGAAGAAAACGTGAACAACTCTGTCTTAGCAATGTGCTCCCAGAGTACAATGTTATTGTAACCAATAGAAATGAGGGCCAGAACTACCTAAATAAGACTTCAGTTGTTTAAAAAAAAAAAAAACGAGAATGAGCTTTTACTGCCTTGCTCAAGGGCACCTAAAAATGGCTGTTAAATAGAGAAAAGTGCATGTCGCTCAAGCTTGTCCTTGAACTTTTTTCTTCATAACTCTCATCTTTTTTTCTTCCCTTTCCTTACCCCTTTTTTCCTTAATTTCTTCTTTCCATCCATGTATCTCTCTCCCTCTATCTCGCTCTTGTATAGCTGCACTGTGATGACTCCATTCACTGAAGCAGATCAAATATTAAGGTGACCTCAGAGTTGGCACTGCACCAAGCTTCCCCTTCTCCTCCTCCTCCTTCATCCTATTTGTTTTAACCCCATCTCCTCTTCTTCATTGACATGTGCTGTCAGGGCAAATTTTCTTCCAAGGTGGAAAGCCCGTCATACCAGCCAGATACTATATGCACACACAAACACACACACTCATCTTTTTTTCCCAGACTAAGCGGAAATGCCTCCTGTCACACACACACACACACACGCACGCACACACGCGTGTGTACACCTGTATTGCACTCGATTTACCACTCACTAGAGGTGAACACAATGCTGGCAGAGATTCTTTATGATGTTAAGAGACACACAAACATAGCACATACTACCACAGACAAGACTTAATGTATGGCAGCATGCTTGTATTTTGCAATGAAATTTTTTATTGACTGTCTGCCAAGCTCCACCTGCCTTAGCTACTGTTGTTACACATGTCACGTGCTGCATTTTAGCACACAATATATGTAGTTTATATTGACAACAATGGCAAATTAACCACCTGAAATTTGCAGTAAGGTTTGAAACTATATAGTTTTAGACATAAGCAGGCCTCTCGTTTATACATTTTATGTATTTGATAACTTCATCTTCAGCTTTTTTTTTTTTTTTTTTTTAAGTTTCTGGTTGACTTGTTATGAAATAAGAGCTCTGCTAAGTGGTCTGAAATTTTATGGCTTTATATTGGACATGATATCATCCTAACTCGGTGTCATAACAAGGTGGAGACTAACATTAGCAGAAGAGCGTAGGTGGTTGTCATTAGGGTGACTGGCTGACCAGATGTCCCTGTTTTTTCGGGGTTACCTGGCTCACTCATTGGTTAGGAGTTCATAACCAGGCAGTAGACTAACACAAACAAGTGGCCTTCACAGTTTTTAATAACAGTACAACAGTAACCATGGTCAAAATACATGCCTACCCGCCTTTTATATTTCATAGGTAAAAACATATATTTTAATGATATATTGAGCCATTTCTGATATCTGGTCACTTTAGGTATCATGGATATGGAAGGAACATGTATGTTATGACATAGCTGTAGTTTTTATGTATGCTAGCAAATTAATTGTTGTTTGATATGAATTTCTAATATCAATGTTGTATTTAATGCAACAATGAATATGGATAGAAAATGTTGAGAACATGTTTTACTTTTTTAAAAACATTAATGAAAGAATTGGCCAATCGGAGATTATATTTAGTTGCTGAATCTAGCTAGCCTTGATGTCAGGAGTTAAGATTTCAATAAAGAGTGATACAATTATAGGACGCTACAAAAAGAATGCAACTGTGGTGGGAAGCTGAAATTGACAAAATACAAAGGGAATAGGGGGATAAAAGGGGAAAAGAATAGAAAAAAGAATGGAAAAGAAATGAAAACAGAGGAGGAAAAAGAAGACGAGACAAGAGGAGAAGCGAGAAGACTGCAGGCATTCACTTCTCTGTGAAGCTGCTTTGCCTCAAGCGATCTCTGTCGCTCTCTCTTTCCCTCTCTCTTCCCCTCTCTGCACTTTTGCTTTAAGCAGAAGGCAGGGAGTTTAAAAGGAAGAATTTTTAACCAAATGCGCTGGCCTCCAGGCGCACCCTGCCACCAAGCACATCACAGCGCAGAGAGAGGTGAGTTGGGAGTGAACAAGCTCCAGCAGCAGCAGCAGTGTGAGGAGATGTCTGAATGTTTTCTTGCGTGGTAGTTAAAGCATTATCGCCGTCTCGACATCAATCAATACACCTTAAATGTCAATATGACAAGTTTGACTATTTCATTTGTTTTTATTCGCTCTATACGTGACACGCTTTAGTGATTATCAGATCTTCCAGTGCTTAAAATTTACATAAATATCAACTTGATTATGTGAACTCAGACCACATTCGGAGGTGGTTGGGGCCAGGTGTTCACATTCTTCTAGCAGTGTGAACACAAATGCGTCCTGGGCCAGATTGAAGAACCGCCTACTCTACTGACGTCCTCTGATGCAGTCTGATTAGTCCCGCACAGTTTCATAGGCCCTGTTCTGGTATTTGACCCGGTATGAACATCTGTCCTCGGTGATCCGATCACAAGTGGTTAACTCTGTTCGTCAGTTCACACCTGGCTTTAAAATGCATCTCCACATGCGTCTTGATTGACCACTTGTGATCACATGTCACTTCCCCGCTTTACATGCAAATAAACAGGTATGCGTTGTTGGTTTTTATCGACAGGCGGGTCTGTTAATGTGATTGTGTGTGTAAAGTAATGCAGTTCTTCGAATGGCCACTTGAGACTGGCTTCAAAAGCTAGTCAATCCCTGTAGACTCCCATGTTAAAATGCCCAAATTTACAGCCTGGTACAAAAAACAGTTTTAGTCTCTATGGCTAATCTCCTCCATCGTGACAACTGTACGGCGGGAAAGCTTTCATATAACTACTCGTTTAGATTTTATTATGGATTAAAGTTCTGCATATTTTACGGCGTGCTGCTTTGAGTGACAGACATATGCCTGCCACAATCCGGCATGCACCGAAGTCTCGGCTTGACATGTGCCCCTCCTCTTTGCCCATTTTTAGCTGGAAGTTTGGCAGAGTCAGGTACTTGCAAGATGGCAATGATGGAACGGCCCACTCTGAGCTTCAAAACTGCTCTTCAGAAACCTATTGGTGACGTCACAGAGGCTACATCCATCTTTATTTACAGCCTATGGTGTGTGTGAGAGAGCGCGAGTGGGGCATGCAGGGGGTGATTTAATATAAAGGGTAAGGGTAAGTGACGATCACAAGTGGTCACTCAAGACGCATGTGGAGATGCATTCAGTCAGGTGTGAACTGACGTATTAAGAGCTGTCCACTTGTGATCGGATCACTGAAGACGCATGTTAATAGTAGTGCTGACCGAATAAGCTTATTTTCATCGTCATCGCGATACGAACCCATGCATGCAGGGTTTTCAAGCTGCAGCGTCTGAGCGAAATGAACCGGAAAAAAACTCTACCGCCTTTTGGTGTCGGGCTGCAGCCTCTCACACACACACACACACACACACACACACACACACACACACACACACACACACACACACACACAGCAGACAGGACAGACCAGTGAGAAGTGAACTTTTTACTGGAGCTGACATCTACGGATGTGGTTCTGTGAGTGTCATCACAACCTTTGCGAGTAAAAAAGCAATTGGCGTCCTTTATCACACCACCTGTTCGACAAGATAAGAAGTGTATAGACTGCAGCTTCATTTGCCACAAACGTCTGTAAACATATAGCTAAAGTCTGAGACAACAGCACCCCCCCCTCAGCAATGTTACCTGCAGCAGAGGGAGGGGGACGGAGGAGATGACCGATGGTGACCTTTGTCTGCGTTCTTCATTCAGCTTCGCTCAGCAAAACTGCACATCCACACCTCAGTATTTGTTTATTTATCACAAGTAATATCGTCATCGCGAAATTAAACAGTGTCGTCGCACATCGCAAATTTTCCTCATATTGTGCAGGCCTAGTCTGAAGTATGTCTGTAGTTTGCTGGGTTGAGGATGCTGGAGGCTGCTGTGGGGACTGAACCTCTGACTTCCTGGTTGTGGGATGATCTGTGAACTTCAGGCCATCCTACATCATTGCACCATGCCACACATATCATCTGTCATGCCAGACAGCATCTACTGTATCTACTGTACAAGATGCCGTTATGAAACCTTGCTGCTACTAGCTTATTGTCTCTGACTCTAGTGAAATATGAAAACAGCTATTTTCTAACAGAAAAACTCTTTATTTTTTTTTTTTTTTTTTTTTTTTCAGATTTTGACCTCCAGCAGCTTCAGAGACACTTTAGAGTTTCTCCAATTATTTCCACATGCACGCAAATGTATTAACTGATGGATGTCACTGCCACTGCCATATGTAACCGCCAACACAGTGAACAGTGATAACTCATAAGATTTTCAGACTTGAGCTGAATTTATAGTTTGACACAAGGGGTTAATGGGAGTGCTGCCATAAGTACCTACAGAGGGAGTTTTGATTCATAGTTGAGTGTCAGATTTCACCCGTTGATGTCGCCTTCACTACACGTCACATATATGATCAGACCGTATTATGCTTTATATTCCCTACAGTAACTGTATGTATGTTCCTTCATATACTTCTATGTATTTATTGAATTGGAGTTGCAGTTGACATTATTTTGCTGTGTCTCGTTCATTCATTGATAGAAAGCGGGGATCGTAGTGAGCAGAAGGTCTGCAGTGTAATCACTTTGTTAGAGGTCTGTAACTGAAAAAAAGAACTCCCTTAATATTGTCTCCACTCTCAACAAGCTCCACCGTTGACAGAAACATGTGGGGAAAAACACAAGCAGCCAATCACAGTTCTTGCTGTCTCCATGTGGTATCCTCATCGACGCTGTTGCCCCACTCTGTAGTTACATTTTTGATAAGCCAGCACATCAGCTTTGGCGTAGCCTACAGCGTAACCTCGGAGCCTGTGCGCTTAGGTACGGTGTAGCTTGTTAACTAAGAAGTATAAATCCAGCTTTTCTACCTGCTAAGTCATTACATTTCACTAAAATGTTATTACTACATTCCAGATTAGCACAATTAGTCTAAATCACTGTAGGTTAAATAGTGTGATTGACATTATTGCTCAGTGTGTTAAGAGATAATTATGAAATTTGACAGCAATTAGCAGGTATCACTAGCAAGAGGATCAACAGTTGCCTCAGTCTATTATCTAGACCCATGTATCCTATACAGTTGCAGGGGGATCGAGTCTATCCCAGTTTATATTGGGATAAGGATACACCCTGTAAAAGGTCACCTGTCTGCTAATCATCAGCACATACGTGATTTGTAATAATGTTTCTATGTTTCCCTGTTGGATCATGCAGGGTTATTAGTTTACTGATGTTATTTTAAATTAGAAGAGAGTTGGGAAGGCTTTACAGCATTGCTGCACATACTGAGACAATTATCCTCCTTCTCTAAAACCTTTTCGTTCTGTCTTTTACACTTTCACCTTCCCTTCATTTCTCCCAGTGCTTGCTTGGTTTTGCTGCAGCAGAGTGTGTTTATACTGTGTGTGTGTGTGTGTGTGTGTGTGTGTGTGTGTGTGTGTGTGTGTGTGTGTGTGTGTGTGTGTGTCTGGCTGACGTATAGTTTCATTAGCTGTGCAGCACTGGAGAGCTTAGTAATTGTGGCTGAATTATAGAGGTGGGGGTGGACACCACCATGGGAGCTCCCTGGGTTCACACACGCACACACCTATACACACCTATCTATACACACACGCGCGGACACACACACACACGAACTTGTATACACACAAGCTACAGTAAAGTGCAGCAACCCCCCATTACTTTGTACAGACTAGCTCAACAAGCAACAGAGTGAACACACTCATCGATCAGGCTCCCACCCACTCACTTGCTCTCTCTCCCGCTCCAAAGAGGGGTGTTTCCCATACACACTGTACACTACCCACGCAGGAATGATTTGCTTGCTTGCTCTCTCTCTCACACACACACACACACACACACACACACACACACACACACACACACACACACACACACACACACTCTCTCTCATCTAACTTCTAGCTTGCACATAAACACACACACGCACATTTCGCCCACGTGGGAGAACCCAGCAGCAAAGAACCTGGTAGTGGGAACTGGGCAAAACAGCTACAGGGGAATAACTAATAGCGTGTGTGTTTGTGTTTGTGTGTGCTTGTGCGTGCGTGCAAGGTTATCAAACACGTTGACCGGCAGAGTCGTTTTTAGATGAACGAAAGGATCTTATTTATGGGGAAGAAAACTCTAAGCATGAATACACACACACATCTGCAGACAGATGTGTATTTGCATGTGCCTGTGTGAGTACATGTGTGTTTGTGTATTAATGCTGTACACACATGAGGGAGCTTGCACAGCCTGCCACTCATACCGTATTACTCATGTAAATCGTGATATGCCTCCATGTCACAACTCGGCTCCCAAAAATAGCTGTGGTGACATCAGTGAGTCGGATGATGTCATTAGTGGGTGACGTCACGTGTCGCCTAGCATCCCGATCTGGAGTATTAGCATTATGTACGAGGATCCAGCCGTCTAATTATAGCAACAGCAAGACTGCGCTGCTTCCACTTCAGAGTGTTCATAGCGAATCAGGACTCTGTGTGTGTGTTCTTGTATTTCTAACTATATGAGGACCAAGGTTTAAACCTTACGAATCAGGACATTTTGCCTGATCCTCACTTGTTGAGATGCTGTTTGTGGGTTACGAAAGAGAGAGATTTAAGGTCACTTATGAAAACTAACATTTTAACATTGACACAATATCACTCTAAAGTACAACTTTTAAGTACTTGCACTTGAATATATATACATATAGCCATATGTCTGCTTCAAGCTTCTATCTCTTTACATTTCTTAGAGAAATATTTTACACATTTTACATTATACTTCATGGAAATTATTAAATGGCTCTAACTAGTAGTTGCTTTGTAGATGAATCTTTTACATGTAAATTGTGTGACCGGTTTATAAGACATGATGCACTGTTGTAGATCAAACTTCTTCACATTATTAAAATTAGCTCCACCTCATCCAGTTACATCAAAATTCTGTTTATCAGTAATCAATAATACTTAATAGTACTTACTACTTAATAAATAATCTGTTAATGCATTTAGCTATTTTTACCTTGTGGTATTGCTACTTTTGCTTAAGCCACTAAATGTAGATCAGATTTTTGTCACTGCAAGTGGTAGTATAAAAAAAAACAACACTGGAAGACATCATGGAGATGACCCAAAGAAACTGAGATTAATGTGCAGAAAACAATATAGACTAACCTGCACCACGTGTCACAAGTACAACAAACACAGTTCCACCACTGATTAGGGTAACACTCAGGCATGGTTTTGGTTAGGGCCTAGAGAATCCATTATATCAATGAGGGTCCTCATGAGTATAGAACTACAAAAGTGTGTGTATGCCTGTGCATTGCTCAAGCCACTTAGAGCCAGAGCTGAGCTGTTGGCCATATCTAATCCCATTCAACGGGTCCGTGCACGATACGACACACACATAGACACGTCACACAGTCGCTCACACACTCACACTCATATACTGACAATACAGAGACACACACTCACACATTGTGTGTTATATACACTGTTTCACTTTCCACCCTTTCCAATTCTACAAACACGCAGTTGCTATAGTATCACAAATTTACACACGGACACAGACAAATTTAAATTGAACCACAGATAATTCTTGTGATGTCCAAGTCAAAACAAACTTTTTTAACATGTCCACACACACACATCCACACACAGATGGCCACGTCTCCTCAGGTGTAAAACCGAAACACACACTCTTTATCTCAATAAGTGTTGACAAAAGTAGGCTAAATAGTCATTAGTCAAAATTAGTCATAACCTGGATCTCTTTTTTTTCATGAGTAAAGTGAATGAACAGGTTTTCATCTTGGTGACATCAAGAGACATCTTGTCACATAAATCTGTGATCCCACAAAGTCCACCAGCACAAGTTTAAAGTTCATGTGCGATAATAGTAAACGGTGCAAGAGATGAGAAACACAGTCGGCTAGACAGTGGGCTATACATCATGAATTGGCTTATACAGGCCAACTGAGAGTCTCAGCTGGCTGAGGTGAATGCTATGTCCTCGTATCATCTTTGTTTTCAGGACAGTTTGTGACTTGAATTTTATGTCTTCCACTTTCATTTAAATTAACGGTCTCAATTTAATTAATCGAGGAATCTTTTTTGGTGCATTACCAGCACAAACACATCTCACACGAGGAGTCGTTGCCGTTTAAAAATATCTAATCAGGAGCTTGATTTTACTCCGAGTGTCATGAAACGTTTGTTCTAACACTCTAATACGAACCATAGGAGTGTCTCCTGGCCGTGTGGCGTATTTGGCCTTTGTTGCCATGGTTATAATAACGAACATAAAGCTAATGGTTTGGTTACGTTTTGGTTTGGTCTTTTGTGTGACATTCCTGTGTCTTGTTGACGCATCCATCCAATCCAACCTCCCCCTAATGTGGACTTTTGTCGCTCTTTATACTACAGCACCGGACTTCCTCCTTTTGCCACTAGGTGTCACCAAACAATAAAAATAATAAACGACATATTGGCTCATTTTGCACAATTTGCGAAATTCTCAGATTTCAACATTCTGTTTAGCAAATGGGTTAAGAATTTATTACCCACAAATCATGTGATATGATGATATGTTGCATGATATCAGAGAACTATGTGACATCCTCATGTTTACCTGGTCTATCAATGATCATGATAAAGAATATTAATACACAGCAGAAGTGATAGATGTAATGTTGCTGAATCCAGCTTTTATAGGACAGACTACCATTCACCTGTTGTTGGACTGATGCATTTTGTATTTGTGTTGATTAAGTGTTAATTGAGTATTGTCTCTTTCTGCCAATTTGTATTTGGATGCCCCAGTTTTGTGATTTTGTGTGATGCATATTTTTGTACAAAGTCTTGTCCATCTACTAAGACTGTGAAGTAGAAGTCTGCATGGATCCAAAATGTTGGACCTCTCTCAAAATGATCCAGTAGGAAGCCTACCTGATGCCGAATGCATAAATTAATTTTCAGAAGAAAGAGACCCTGAAGGGGACCTGAGCGTGGCTGACTCAAAAAAAACAAACAAAAAAAAACAAAAAAAAAAACCTTACAGAGATAAAACATGAACACTGGCACCAGCATGAAGTGCTATCAATTAACAACCAGCTGCGGTCAATAGTAGCAATACAATAATGAGAATGAATGTAAATTCATAAAAACAAATTATAATAAATAAATTAATCTGTTTATATGCCTCAAAGACTAATTTATATTAAATTAAGTTTCTAATTTCACTCATTGCACTGAAAATAAATCATTAAGCGACAGAGAGAAAGAAGATAATATTTTAACGATTTTAATATTGGTGAGTCAACTTAAAAGTGTCATTTAATAGCATAAATTATTCACATAGGCTCCTGATTTCCTAAAATATTTTCTCCCACTGTGATTTTGACAGCGTGTGATCAGAGCTGATGCTATGCTCTGATCCACTCAGATTCACTCGGATATTAGATATGCTACCACATGGAATGGTCATTATTTATAAATTAGGTGTTCAGATGCTCTCTGGTTCAGATGGGTGCATCTGGAAGGTAAACTGTAAGCCCTGTCCTCTATATTATGCTGTAGTGAAGGACTGGGGTGGTGGCTCTGTCGTCTCTCGCTGCGGCTGATAGTACAACTGCTGCAGGATGAAAGGCTGACTGCTCTCCCTTACATAACCACATGTACAAATTCACCCAGAGAGAGGTGGGTGGGGGGGCTCAGAGAGCGAGAGACTCGGGGAGAGAAATCGAAAAGACCCTTGGGGAAATAGAGAGAGAGACTGACAATGGGGGGGAAAAAGAGTGTAAAGAATACAAAATGAATGACGATGTCCATCCTTTATTTAATGTGTGTCTACTGCTGTTTTAGTTGTCACATTTGGTGTAAATGGTGGTAAATGTTTATGAATTATTGTTTCTGTCTAGTTCTTCCAGAAATGGATTTCAGTCATCTTCACTTAATTTTTTCCACTAAAGCTGACAAGCTGCTGCATTTCTTTCCACTCTCAGATCAATTTTATCCAGGAGCAGTTAAAAGGGTAAATACACGTGAATAACACAGGGCCAGAAACCACTGCTGCACTGCACTGTTTTGTGGACACATCCCAGTTAGCACTGTTGCGGGAGGTGTTGTCCATTGCTGCTCATTTTATCATTTGTATCCACAGTTGAAAACAACTGCACATCTGGGCTGCATCATCAAAAGTCCCATAATTTATACTTTTCCTATGTTTTATTTGCATTGATCCATAAGAAGATATATTTCTGGTTTTAAGAACCAAAAACCATCTCAAGTAGTTTTATATCTCTCTCTCAGGTTTCTCTCTGGAGTTCTAGTAACAACAGGTCGATGAGATGATCAGAAGAGACGCTCTGAGCCTTCAGGATTTCAAGTAAACACTCAGAAACCAAATCCTGCAAGGTTGGATGCTGGGTCCAGGTGGGCGGGGCTTGGGGCATGCCTCAGGGGTGTGACTCCTCATTGTGACATCACAAAGGTACAGAAGTCCTGACGGCTCATTTTAAGGCTCAGTTTCTGAATACGGGCTGTGTGCATTTCTCTGTGGACTGAGCGCTTTGATACTTTCGCAGTATTAATATAAAACCCAGACCTACTTTATAATGAAATAAGACATGGAAATATGCATTTATACAATATGGAAACCTTTAAGAAAAAAACTAACATGTCATAATTTGTTTGGCTTCTTTTTACAACTTCTACAATGTGTTTTGTGACATTGGCCCTTTGGAGCACTGAGCACTCTTTAGTGCTTTACATGGTACAGCACACTAACCCTCTTTCTGCTGACATTACTAAGTGACGATGATCCCGGTTCAATTCCGGTCATAAAGCCATGATTACATTCGTGAATATTCCTTGTCTTGGTGATATCAGGAGAATGTGTGAAGTCAGCCCTGGCACCCATCACCTACGTATTTATGTCACACAAGTCACGAAAGATGGCAAGCTGTGATTGGCTGGAATCCAGCATCTAGTCTGCTCTGTCTTTCAGCCAAGTTATTACAAGACTTTAAGACTGATTGCCTAGACAGATGATTGCCTAATCTGACACAGTGTTCACCTCAATAAACTAAAATATGATACAGCCTGGTCTCAGCATTAGTGAGGGAGATGAGGGTGGCTTGTTGGGTGTACTTAAACACCTGGGACTGATTTTTTCTTTTGAGCATATCAATGATATTCCCCTAACTTAACCAGACCTTAATCAAATGCTCATATGAATCAAATTCAGTCATGCGGTTCATTTTGGAAGGTGTCTGTTTTGTAGATTAAATGAGACTAACCACTCATTTAGGCTTTCTGTCCTAGACTTCTCTTTAATAACGCCGCTGTTTGAGGTGGACACCTGTGATTGCACTGAGGATATCAAGATCCCACTAGTCAACAAACGGCTGCCGTTTCATTGAGCTTCCTTTGTAATCTGGCTAAATTCATCATCTCAGCTTTTCTAAAAACAGACAGCAAAATGAAATTCAAGGTAGCAGAACTCTGGACATTAAATAAGGAACAATTTCAAGCTTGTAGGTTAAGAAAAAAACAATTGTCTCCCCTCTCTTAGCTTATGCACCCTTGAGCAAGGCATCCAGTTATTCCAGTAGAGCTCCTCAGTGACCATAAGCAGGAGCCAACAGTTGTATCGGGATGTGTACAGGTGGAAAAGTGTATGATAAAGTGAATGCAAAGCAGGGTAACGTGTGGATAAACAAATGTTGCATCACTTTCGTCTGTCAGAACGTGTCATCATCTACACTTTACATTGTCATTTCAGTAACTTAGCTGACACTGTTACTCAGAGTGACTTACAGCGAGTGCAACAGTAGAATGAGCTTTGATTACCATATCACAAAGAGTGCAAGAGTCATAGCGTTAGTGCGTTTTTTTTACAGCTTGCAATCCATAAAAGTGCTCAGAAAACAAACAGAAGAGGAGCATAAGGTCAATTTGTGCAAATGGTCACAGTCACATACAATTAAGGACCTGACACAGCAGTGTTAGCATTATACATGAAATGCATACTGTGTAGATATCCAGCCCCTACTTGAAATAGACTGTCTTGGCGAAATGTTAATGAGCAAGCTGTGCCAAATATTACAACGTGGTGCTTGTGCAGAACAGGAGCAATTGGTTTCTACGTGCATTAAAACTGTTTCAGTATATGGCTATGAATATTCTATAACTGTGTCCCAATTCAGGGGCCGCATCCTTCGGCGACTGCGATTAAAGACCTATTGCATCCCAGCGGCACAACTAGGCTGTCATGTTTTGGAGGCTCCTTCAAATGCAGCCTTCTTTTCCTGGGCAATGAAGGATGCAACTGGTGGATTCCTCATGGCCAAACCTATCTCAAGATTCATCGCACGCCAGTAATGAATGAAACAACACTGACAGAGAGCCCAGGAATTACACTTTTAAATGTGAGTATTTGGCTTCTTCCTATGGATGTGGCCCCTGAATTGGGACACAGTTTATAAATAATCCAACAATAATTAGATTTTAGTACTTTTTGTGTAGGTAAAGCCTGATAGGCCTATAGCTTATTCCTCTGTATTCTAGAGCTCCACTGTGCTCTAAAACATTAATACATTTGCAAATAATCCTAACATTTTCACTTTGCCATTATGGGAATGTGGGAGAAAATGGAGTTAAATAACAAATCTTATAAGATGTGAACAAAGTGAAGGGGTCCGAATACTGAATGAACTGTATTTGTCATCAGAAGACCATAACCTGAGAAAAGTTATCTTTACTATGATAAAAAAAGTAAAAGGAGAGAACGTCATCTATTATACCCTAATCCACTTATTGATGACACTAAAAGTACAGAGATATTTCAGTTTCCATGGTGATGCACAGCAGGAAAGGGAGCAATGCGAGATCAGTGGTTCATCTGCGCCAAATACAGTCAATTCAAAATAGATAGCAGGCTCCATCCTCCTTCCCAAAACTAGCAACTACTGTTTCTGTGGCCACGCCGCTGTAAAGGATACCAGAGCACCAATCAATTCATGTTTTATCTGTGTCAGGGATTATTTATCAGACTGGTTACAATTTTTGGCATGGGTGCTGCTTCTACCTTTACCTGTGTGTGTAAAAAAAAAAAAAAATACTGTTCAGCACTGAGGGCGCGCTCAGAAAGTCATTAAACAGCTCCTGAGAAACCTAGCACCCTTAGAAATTCAGACTGTTTGAATATCTGGTGCATCCTTCTTCTCGCCAAACTATCTTAAAACTTCCAGAAACATTTTTAAAAGTAATTTCAAGCGAACCCGACACCAACTTCAGTTCCCTCTCTGTCCTCTTCCCCATCATCCCCACACTCCAACCCTCAGCCTCCAACCACCAGCTGTCAGACAGGCGTGCAAGGCCTCGGTGGAGATGGACAGACAGATGGATGGAAAGCAAGAAGGAGGAGGAGGCAAGGGATGGATGGAAGGAAGGAGGAGAGGGAGAGGTGTGACCCACATAGCAGAGCCTGGAGTATTTATAGAAGAAAGTGTCCTAATTGGCAAGCCGCTGGGAAAGCAACAGTGCTGCACTGGTACCCTACTCCTTGTCCTTCACCTCCCCAACCTTCCCTTCTCCTTGTCTTTTGCCTTTCTCCTGTCACCTCGTCCTTCTCTCCTTTCGTACCCTCCTCCAAGTACCCGTCCCTCTCCCTCCTTCACATCCCTGACCACCTCCTCATCCTCAGACTTCCACCTCTTGCTCCTCCTCCTCTAACTTTACACTGTCTTCTCCAGTTTCTCCTCTTCAGCGTAGTGCTACTCTTTATCTTCGACCCTCTACTTCTAACTCTTGTTGTCTCCCTTCATTCCCCCTTTTCGTCAAACGGCTTCCTGCTATTCTCCTATACCTTCCTTTTTGTCTCTCCTTCTCACATCAAGCTTAAACAGGTGAGAGTTTTTAGGTGGAACGGTTGATGCTGACATGTCCTTGTATCGCACTGATACTTTATATAATGCTGAAACATCAGTGATCCCACATATTCAGTATATTTTCTGCTTGTTTTAAAACATCACTGAAACTAAATCACACTTGTTTTACACACATTTCTCTGGATTCATATTTCATCTCTTTGGAAACCTTGGTATTTTCAGCATATATCTAAATATGGTTCTGCATTTTGCTTTGCTTCACACCTCAACATGTTTGCAAAACCTAGTCAATACTGCTGTTATAACATCATATTAAATTGTGTTTTAACAATAATGTTATGCCAACAGTATTCAGGTACAATAGGAGTTTGATTTATTTTACAAAATGAGCTCTAAAACACTGTAAAGGTTAACACCACGCCTTACAGAAGCGCTAAGTAAATATTAATATTTTGATATGACCAGAAAAGGGAAATTTCAAGAACAAATGCACAGTAAAGATGAACTTAATGGATGGACTCACGTAGGAAGTACTCAGAAGCATCCGCCTCATAGTCAGCATCCTCAGGGAAGTGATCTATCTGCTTACACATGCCTTTAAAAGAACCTGTGTGAGAATAAAACAAAGAAAGAGGGGAGAGAGAATTAGATGTCAAAGAATTTAAATTATTCACACCAAATAAAACATAATCATTCTTTGGAATAAGAAAAAAAATATCTAATGTGTCCATGTGTATGCCTCTCACAAGTCCTGTTAAATGCCCACTCATTGCAGGGAAAATTAAGGACAGTTGAAATACAGAAAATAGAGATGTAGAAGGACAGGAGAAAGGTAATCTGAGAAATGAGTCAGAAAAAGGTGAAGGGGGGGAAGAAAAGGAGGAGGAAAGTGGGAGAGCAACTCAAGAAATACTTAAAGTGATTAGGAAAAGTAAAGAGGAGAGGAAGCTTAGATGCAAAGATTAAGACAAAGACGACAATTAGAGGTACAGAGATTTGTCAACAGCTTTGAAGGAAACACATCACAGAAAGTGACAGACAGAGGAGGAAGAACACGACAGGAGGAGTTCGATCTAAACACCTTGGTTGTGCAGGCGGGAGGGTGAGGAGGAGGTGGCAAGAGGGGAGAGGGAGCAAAAATGCAAATGAGAGACAAAGAAAGAAGAACTGCTGATAGTGTCGCTCATTAAGATGGTTTGTGTGTGCTGGCGTTCCTATCCAACAGTGGACATTCCCATTGTTACTCAGACCAGCGGGAAACATTTTGGACGTCCACTCTTGGTCATGTCTTAAATCAGCAGCACTTTGATCAAATACCTCAGTGTTAGAGGACTGCTTCTGTTCTGAGGATGTAGTTTTGATACTTATCAGTGAATTTTTAAAGTCAGACACCCAGAGAGAAGTTTCAAGTGCAGTTAGTAGCGTGGAAGATTAGTTTGTGCCTGTGACTTTGGTTCATATCCTGCCCGTCCTTGGTATCTGGACTGTCAAAACCAATCCTGCTGTAACCATAATAAAAAAAGCTAGTACTACAGTAGCCAGTACTATATTAGCTTAATAGCCACAGGGAACTCTACATGATTATATTCACAATATTTTAAAAAGCAAGATGTTTAAATGTTTAAAAGTGATATAATCCAGTTTTGAACGGCACCAAGAAAGCCCCTTTGTATGTATTCATGTTCCAGTCTGTAGTCACCACAGCTCCACTGCAGGCTGTGGGCCTCTGTTTGATATGTAGACCAATAGCAAAATTCAAAGTTATAAAAGAGCTTGAATTAAAATTTTGTATTTCTTTTATCTTTTTAAAAAAAATTACAACAAAAAGCGGTCCACGTTTATTCAGTATAGCCCGCCAGTCCACTGTTGGTAAGGTAAGAGAGTGTGTGTGTGTGTGTGTGGTTCAGCTCCAGTGGTAATTGTATGCCCTCCCAAACCACTGCAATTAAATGGGCCCTTGTTAATTGGCGTTTGAAGGACGAAAGAGTAGTTCCCGGCTTTCAAATGGGCATCGGTTACACACACACACACACACACACACACTCGCATTCTGTAGCATCAGCCTTATTGTCAAGCGCCTTGCTGGCTGTCTTTCTCACTCATCATGGTGTGAGCACTAACGGCTAAGTTTTCAGATGTTTTGCATTTTCATCATGGCCACAGAGAAAAAGAGCAATTTTATACCAAAGCCTGAGACATAAAAGTGAAATAAAAAATGATGACAGGACTCTACCACAAGCCTGTTTCATATTTACATATCTTTAACACACCTCAGCAAACACTCAGGCGAACAAAGTGTTTTTCGTCAGGCAGACTTTGATAGATACATTAAAGATATTTCACCAGGAAGCAGCTCAGAAATCTTTCAGCATGCCACAAAATGCTTTCATCATTTCATAATTTTCGATGTGAACTGTGTGTGGAGCTGTGTGTTGAAATCCTGTTCAGTTCCACGGGGGACTGTGATGAACAAAAGCACTGTGTTTCAGGAGGAAATAGCCTCACATTCACATGGCCTCTTGTCTCAGTTACTTACTATAACTATTTGTTGTGCAAATGTGAGGGATACTACAAAGTTAAATAAACTTCAATCACGCCACGTGTAATCAAGAGTCTTTAATTGAAGTGAGTATAGGAATACGAGTTCAAAGTGTTGATGAGAAGAGGTCTCTCAGGTGATGAAGTTTGCACTCCAGTAGACAGGAAGGAGCTCTCTGTATTTATAAAAGGCTGAGCCGTTGGCATCAAAAACATTACATCATTATTTGATCAGTTGGAGGTTTATTACTGAGGGATCTTATTGGCTTTGTCTTTCCGTGAGTAAGAGGATATTTTCCAGTTGTTCCCTGCTGCATTCATGTTAATATCATGGCAATGATGCGTCTGAGAGTGTTATCATCCAGACATACAGAAGTTGCATGAGCACAACTTTAACCTCAGATAGCTTCTGTTTAAGGGTAAGTGTGTAGCGTCTAAAGCGTATAAAATGTAATAAAATCTTGCTGGACATCTGTGTCGATATCAATTGGAGGCATGTCAGATGTTACTCTGAATGGCTGGCTTTTAGATGTTGAAATTGTGAGAATAGGGTGCTACATTTCCGAGGCTGTCATTGGTCGAGAGAACTCCAAATTGTCTGTCGGAGAGTGAGTCTTGCAGTGTGATCCAGGACCAACGGTTTTGGATTGAAAAACAAAGAACAATTTATCATGTTTATAATATTAACCTTTTTGGCTTTGTAAAAGTGGAATACATGGCGAGACACGCTTTGATCGATGATTGTGTGTTTTTGAAACTTATTACGGGGCTGCACTCACTCTTTCATCCCAGAGCGAAGTGTAGCTGCGGTGTTTCTGGTTCAACTGCACCATGCTGGACACGTGACAGGTCTGTTTACAATATGTGTGATCTTAAAGACCCCGCAGCATGGAAAAGGGGCTAAATAAGCATGTTCACCTAGGTGTGACGCTTACACTGCTGCGGATTGGAGCTGGAGCCAAGCAATAGGACTTGTAGACTCATTTGACCCGGGTGTGAATGCAGATGTATCCTATTCCATTGCTGACGAAAGCAAAATGTTAGCGAGTCTTAGCATGTTTTTTGACTAGTGGAAAAGGGGCTTAAGATTACAAAGATTTTTACAACTTCAACTGGGTCAGTGACGCCATACTATGAGCAGGAGAAATAATAGCATCTGTGGGTTTAGCAGGAGTGTTTAGGAGAAGAAGCAAGAGCATTAGACGATACACTTACTCGTTGAGTTCAACAATCTGTAATCATCATATGTTATTTACTCAGCCATCTAACATGCATGTAGCTACAGCATTATAAAACATTCAAAATGGTGTCTGCTGTGGTTGCTAGGAGATGTGCAAAGTAGAAGATACAGCAAATGCACTGCTGTACCATGACTCCCTCAACTTTAATAATAACACTTCTTTGTATCTGTGTTTGGTTTTCGGTTTGAATTTATTGTTCTGAGCGCTAGTGTCTCCATGTGAATATCCCACATTATGTCAAACACATCCATTCACACGACCAGAAACTCTATCATCTTCACTCTCTTCCTCCATCACTGCTCTCTCTTTTCTTTCTCTCTCTTTCTCCCTCCCTCTCTCCCTCCAACACATGCCCACCCACGCTGCAGCACAAGCACATGTAATCTGGAATTGCATTTTCCCTTCCTTCTCTCTGCTATCTCTCTCTCTCACACACAACCCTCCCTCTCTCTGTCTCTCCCTCCCTCGCTCTCTTCTGTCTGTCTCTCACATACATACATGTGCGTGCACCCCGAGGACCAGATTCCCATTTGAACTGAGCTGGCAGCTCAGCCCTCCTCTCCTCCTCTCTCCCTCTCTCTCGCTCTTCCTTTACTCTTTCTGCAATTCAAATTAAGAACACACTTTATTGTCTCGACAGGGAAGAAACCTGTGCAGCCTGAGCATTAGATTATGTCATCATCTGAGATTCGGTGATAATACTGACACGAACAGATGGCCGGAAATCAAAGCGAATCAAATGGGGATCTAAAATATCAGCATTTTTTTTTATTCTTGCATGAGTCTCAATTATTTCACATTCATTTTCCAGTTATGTGAGCGCTGTACAGACACACACTCTCTCGTCATCAGATGGGTTAATCAGCAGCTCATATCTGTGTTTTAATATACCCAGTAGGTTTATCCATGATTATAACATTTTTTGACTTTTTTTTTTGAGTCACACCTAGTAATCTGTCTTTTACAATGATTTCACATATTTGCTGTATTTGCTGATTGGGAAGTTTAACAATGCTGAACAATGTCTGTTAGGATTGACAGTCTTTCTAAAGTGTTTACTTAAAGGGTTTGTAAGATTTCTCTGGTGCCAAACGTTGCTTCTTGTCTTTATAATACAAGAGGTTAGATTGCTGTTAATGCTAACGCTGGCTATGTAGCAATAGCAGCACTTACAAATAGCCCCATTAAAAGCTGCATCACAGTATAAGAGGAGCTGTGAGAGCATGTTCTTTTTTTTTTTTTTTTTTTTTTTTAAAGCTCACTCTTTGGGTTTGAAAGAGTTAATGTGGGTGGAAGAGTAAGACAGAGAGAAAGGTAAATCATCACAGTAAGAAAAGCACAGGTGTAAATAATTAAACTAATGATGGCTGAATTCCCTTTAGCTGCTTTGATGGTTTCAGGCTCCTGCTATTGCGCTTTCCGGCTCACTGTCACACTGTCATGGCTCACAGGGACACATGAATACAACAGTGCCATCGTTAATGTTATTAGCAACACCTGTCATATGTCAAATTGTTTGCTGTGAAAAAGGGCCTGTTTATCTCACCTTTAAAGGCTCTGCACACACACACACACACACACACACACACACAGGTGTTGTCAGTTAGACTTCTCCTCGGGTTGATGTTGGGTGGAGCAGGATGGGGATTATATTAGGAAACTAACATTCATAAGAATCATAAATGGATAAGTTATCCCGCCCTAATGGGTGCAGCAACATTGAGCGAAAGGTGAAAGAGCTGTCAATCAATCACAGTCTCTACACACCAACACTTGAGTGCAAAGCAAGTGCAGACACCTGTGTGAATGCGGCCTTGGATGTGTAACCGCTTGAGACGCCTTTTCCTGTAGCCTTAAGTTGCAGGTTCAGTTCTCTCTACAGTTTAAGACAACTTCACCTTCACCTTGCATTCCTTGCAAAAAGCAAATGTAAATACACCCAATCTCTGCACGAGTATATGCCAACATTAATCTAAATTATGATGATCCCTTTTTAACAACAATTGGGTAGATAATTAAAGATAATAAAATTCATTCATTCACAACAATTTCTTATGTAATTATTGGCACTTATTTCATTGTTGATTTAGGGGTTAAATGCAGAACAGATATGAACCAGACAAATGTGTGTCCAACTATTATTCACTTCATACACTGGAGTTGCACTCAATGGCCCAACAGTATGTTTCTAATTTCATGTTTTCTAATGTACAGAAATGTAAACCAGTCTTTTACTCATACAGAAACAAACAAACACGTCTCTAACCGCATGAAATTCCCTTCTGAGAAAAAACCCTCCTTCGCTACGCTGCCCGTTCTCTCTCCACAGTCGTAATAATGAGGTGTCACTCTTCCAAATTGGCCCTGTTAAATTATACATCGTGCTTAAACATGGAACAGATACTATTATTCTGAGACCAACCTGCACCTCAGGGGTCAGTACGGCTCCATCACCCACTTACCCTCTCAGCAAGAGGGGCCTCTGTGACACACTGCAGATGATTTATACCAATAAGAAGAGACCCCAGTTGACCCGCCCTACTGTCATGAGCCAATCAGAAGACTGCTTGTCGACTGATCTCATGGCTGTTAGTGTGATGAAACACTAACAGACGTCCTTTTTATGAAGTATTAACATCCTAACCCACTCACTGAGATACAGCACAAAGTGTGTGTGTGACAATAAGAGATGTAATGTAAAGTACAAACGCCCTCCTCTGAGCCAGCGCTGTGTGTTATGCAAATATTTGGCATTGTGTCTTTATTCTTTATGCAAATGACAGCTCAGTCTATCTGTATGCTAAAATGCCATTAAAGTAATCCCTCAGCCGCAAAGGTGGATGAAGATCAGAGACCTAAAAGGGGACGTATTGTGCTGCAAAGATGGCTATTGGCTCCGTTCAGTCGATTACAAGTGTGATGCAAAGAAAATGTGATTCTTTTCTTTTCTTGATGTGTTAATGTTAATTCATCCAGGAGAAGGTTTTCTCACGAGTGATGCTCTTTTTACCCCCCTACTCCTTTCATGCCTTTATGAACATTTATTTGTATTCTGTAGCTTCCGTGTCTGTATTGAATATAAACCACCACATGAATTGAACTTCAGCTTATTGCTTTATTCTAAAATGGATACAGTAAAACAACAACTCCACCTATGGACCCAGGGCACAGATGCCTTCAGGGCTTTCTGCTCACCTGCTGTTGTTTTGCATCTTTTTCAGTGATATTTTAAATATTAAATGATGACACCATTTAAAAAAAAAAAAAAAAACCAATTATACTTTCTGTAGCTACTGGCTTTTGGATTACAGTGGGTGTGGTTACGCCAAAAAGAGCGGGAGCAGTGAACAGGTGGTGCAGAAGGAGCTGTTACAGCTATTACAGTGAAGCTGCCAACTCTCCCGGTTATTGCGAGAGGAGCTGGGCTGGTCGGCTGCCACAAAAGAGGAGATAGACAGTGGCAGGTTTATGCAGAGTTGGACCATGGAGGTACAGTAAGCCTATGTCCAACAGCCGATGCCAATAGTTTCTGTTTACAACAACCAGCAGCAGTAAGGCTGATTCATTCATGTATAAGGTTCTGGTGTCCTGTTGTCTTTTATTGTTCATTCTCGAGATGAAGAGAGACCCGTCCTCTCCAAACTGCCCCGCCGCAGCAGATTCACACTTATACTCATACTATAGAAAATACTATAAAAACCCATTAGAACAAACCTGTGACCCCGATAAAGTTTTAACAAAGTTGAACTGCTTCTTTTAAGGTCTCTGTTCTATATTCTACCATGTACATACAATACCTAAAAAGGTGTAATATATTGATACCAGTAATACCTTTAAAACAAATAATTTATAATCTATTTTAAGCTTTATAGTAGAAGTAGTGTGCTGTATGGTGTAGGGAAGGTTTTTTTTAATAAAAATATATTATTTCAGACACTTATCAATAAGAAATGTTCATTTCAAACAGAGGATCCAGCTTAGGACCCCGTTCAATAATCAATTTATGACTTTAATAATCCTTTTTGATCATCTGAAATCTCAGATGGGAGAAATCGAGGAAAAGCGGAGCATCACCTCTGCAAAAAGAGTTGGCAAAGTGAATGTGTTTCGTCTTGATAGTTACCAAAACATCTAACAATGATCACAAACATCCCTCCTCTTGTGAGTGTTTATTATCTCTTTGTTGACTTTGTTTTACTGTTAAGTGTGTCATTGTAAAAATAAAAATTGAGGATAAAAAGAACATTAAATAAATCTCAGCGCATTATCTATAATATTTAAAACAAACTGACTCTTTGCTGGAAACACATATTTCCGGATAAAAACTCTGACTTAGAAGATGTTTCAAGAAAAAGAGAACAGAGTGACTGAAAAAGCATTCACTTCATTAAACAACTTCATTGTGAGCAGTATTTCATTTTAATCTTTGAACCTGGACAGCCCAATTCATTTCCACACAATTTCAGAGCACATTCGACAATGGAGAGACCTATTAAAGATAATTATAATAAATGCAGAATTAGATTCTCAGCCTATTTGCTCTAACCAATTTAGAGTAAGCAATTACTTTTCCTATCAGCAGGCACGCACATGTGTGCACACACAACACATAAATTAGTTTGATGCGTAGTTGACAAAGAAAGAAAACTGCTGGGGTTCGCTGCTGAAAAAGCCTCCATCCTGTCTTTGATTGTTGAGACGGGGAAATGGAGCAGTGTTGTGTCATGTGGCACGTAACAGAAAGCAGCTAATGGCTGGTTAATTGTAATTTGGCAGGATATGAGCAATGTGGTGAAGGGCGCCACAGAGGCCAGGTGGTCAGAGACCATCCCATAACCAGGTGTTCAGACTTTCAGTCCAAATATGTTCATCACTGCTCAAATTTCCCATAGTGTTGAAATGACTGATCTCAGGTAAAATGCTTCAGACCGGTGGAAGAGCAGGAGTGGCCACTTGAGGCTGGCTCCAAAAGAGAGTCAATCCTCATAGACTCCCTTGTTGAAAAGAAACTGCAGAAATAAACATGTTTACAGCTAATTTTCCACTTCATGACAACTGTGAATTTTTATATAACTCCTCTGTTTAAATTTTATTCAGGCTTAAAGTTAGCCTATGTATAATTGAGGTTGTGGCTGTTTCTGTAACAGTCCAAGCTTCCTGTTGCACATCAGCTCAGCTAATTCAAGTCATTGATCGATCGTGACCTCTGTGCTGTGTTTGGGATGTTTGTGCCTTTTGCAGGATTTTTCATGTAAATATCAGACAAATAATATGAAGTGTTGTGCTGGTAAGTGATGAACAGCCCATGCGGAAGTCTGTGCTGCTGTTTTTTGAAGTTAGTGACACTGTAGTATTACTTTATTTATATGTTAACCCTAATTAGCAGTTAGCGGTGTCTGTGCTCACTATACTTGGCTTGATAGCTTATCTTGTTAACTAACTAATTAGCCAGCCAATTAATTAGCCTTGGGTTAGCCTTCGAGCGAGATGCCCAGACGCTCAGCTATGCTAACGATGCTAACAGGAACATATGCTTGCCACAGTTATTAAACCGGCATGCAGCAAAGTCTCGGCTCCACTCATGCTCCACCTCTTTGCTTATTTATTTTTGAACCGAGAAGGTGCTAAATTTTTCTTTTACAAGCAGCAAAGTGTGAAGTAGTCTGACAGTAAAAGTCCAACTTGTCATTTTTATACTAGACATTATTGTGTACCTTGAACAAACAAATGTGTAATGTGTCATTTACTGAGCTTTAGAGGCTAGGTGCTCCCCTCTGTTTCCAGTTTTTGTGTTGAGCTGCGCTAACCAGGTGTTGGCAATCTTCTCATCTAACTCTTGGCAAGAAATGGAATCGGATATTAAACTAATATAATTGCCAAACAGATCGTGACGATTCTGCAAAACTCTGGATTATGTAAAACTTATTAAAGATGAGGAAAGAGTGTAGAAAATGACTAATGGGATGTGAAGTCAAGCCATCTCCCCCAACTTCCACTCCCGTACTGTCGACCTCAGTAGCTCACTGCAAGTGTGGACGCTGAAAATTGGAATTAGACATAAACTGCAAGCTACAAGATAAATATGATTCTTCAGTGGAAGTCTTTGATACTCAAAAGACAGATTGTAGATGGAGTATTGCTTTAATGAAGACTCCTGTCTGCTTGTTTCAGACCACTCTGGTGAAGTATATGCTTACTGTAAGCAGAGTAATGACACTGTGGAATATGATGACTGGAGTTCTCTATAAAATCTTATTAAAGTGGAATGGAGGATAAAAAAGAGAAGTATACTACTTGAAGAGCTCAGTGGCTTACAGGTGTCCCCCACAGTGAGGTATCGACATCTGTGTTTCTTTTCAACAGGAACCAGTGAACACAACAAGCAAACCTGCTTGACGTGCACGTCTCAGTGTTTGCTCTTTTCAGGCTTTAGTCGTGTTTCTGCTGAGAGGAAACTGCCAAATCTTACAAGCTCAACGTGTGAGAAGCACAGTGTTGCAACAACGCCACTTAGAGCTCAGCTAGCGACTTATATAATGTAAAAGCATGTTAGCATCTGCGTCTGCTAAGTTCCCATCATGCATTCTTCATGTGTGTATCCAGCATGTAGCTTTATGCATCTCCTAAATTAGCTCAGCACTGGGATCTTCTTTGATAATATACACACAATCTAATTTTAAGTTATCAAACTTTTTCAAGTAATTTTTGAGAGCAGGAAAAACGGCAACACTTTTTTTTTTTTTGGGACAGAGCTGCAGCTCTTTTTCAGCTGTTGAAAGTAGGACTGTGTCACCAGTATGTAACACTCTCAGGACAAGAGTGTTACAACTTGAGTGCACACTATTTTTGAACAACGGGCGCAGATTTTCAGAGCACATTAAACCACCTCGCTAATCTCCAAAACACGTACAGCAGTCTGACACTACCAGATGTAGCTGGAGATACAACATTTTCTTCAAATCCTACCGGTAAAATAAAATCAGGCAACAACTGTGTGGTGAAAACAGGGAGGCTATTAAGATTTAAGTGCCTAGCTACACACACACACAAAAAAAGTGGCACAGTGAAATTCATCCACACCTCCTGGCAAAAGATGAGATGTCATGATTACTTGTGCTCTTGGTCGCTGACCACAATACAAGCTAACATAGTTAATTCAGGGAAATGGACAGTCTGTCTCATGACTGACTGCAAACTGTGATGACAGGTTTACACTAAGACACACACGCACACAAACACACCTCCCAGATAACAACATTAAACTTCTGGCCCAACATGTGCCTGTGTCCTTGGCCCGAGTCTGGCCCATATACTTCCACATCTAGGCAGATTCCAGCTGATTGACAGCTGAAGCCGAAGATTTTCTGTGTGTGTGCCAGAATTGGTCCAGATGTGGAAGTAGCATGCTGTATATGGGCCAGATTCGGGCCGTGGCACCGGCTTGATGCTGGGCCAGAAAAAACAACCACGTGGCCCAAGTATGGGCCAGATTTACTTTGCTTATACAGACTGGGTTAGATACAGTGAGATGGTACGACAAAGCTTATGTGATAGCTTCCCACAATTCCTCTCAGTTCCCACAAGGCTCAACACTGTCAAGGCAGTTTGCAAATTCCTGTGTCAAAGTTAACCACAATTACACTCCCTGCAAAATCTCCACACAAATTAAATGCACCATTTTACAACAATAAAATGTAGATTCTGTTGTTGTAAATGAGCAGAGTTTGACAAAAGCATTGCACATAAACGTATAATTGTAAAAATGAATGAAAATAAGGTGCAATATAAAAGGGAATAAAGGGGGAAAACATGAGGAAAATGCTAATATACTGTAGGACAATGAAGCTGGTGATGTACACCCCCATCCAGACTGTTCAGACTGTATTCAGAACAGCTCAGGGTCAAACAATTAAACAATCCTGCAAACAACCACACTGTCCCCCTTTTGAGAAATCCCTCAGCTCTCTCCCTGGTCCCTTCACTCCTCTATCCTAGTTTTGTTTAGTGAAACTTTCTGCAATGTTTTCCTCCCCCGCCTCCCACTCTGATAAATTCCTTTGGCGGGGGGGGGGGTGAAAGGAGGAAACGAAGAGATGGAGAGAGTGAATGGAAGGAAGAGAAGACAAGAGATGTGAGAGACAGTGAGGTGACAGAAATGTGAGAGACTTGCAAAGCTGATGGTGTCCCGACAAAGCTTATTGATAAATGAGGCAACAGATGTTTGGTCCTGTATAAAATTACACCCGGCTGCTATATGTGGAACAGCTACCTGGCCTCATTCTGCAGTTCTACATTACATCCTCCCAAAATCCTCTCTGTTACAACATGGTGGGCAGCAGAGCCTCGCTGCGATGTGAGCTCAGATTAGGATTTATATTGTTGTGTTGTTATTGTTGGGAGATTTACAAAAATAAGTTGAGTCAGTTCTTCAACTTTAACCTCTTGGTCTTTGGCTTTTTCTCTTAAATATAGCTCCAATTTTGGTGTTTCTGAATTGCAGAATGCCATGAAATTGAAATACTTTAGATGCCTTTTGCATCATATTTCTATAGTTCAACATGGCTTAGTTGTTATATATATATAAAAGCTTTAGCATCTCCATTAGAGTTAAAAATAAAGGTATGTTGATTTAAACCCAGGTGTGTAGAGGTGGTGCTAGTTTCACAGGTTTAAAAAAAACTAGGTCGTCTTCTTACACGTTCAAGAGTCTGAACACAAAGAGGAAAGAGAGACTGACAGAGGTCTCAGTTGTCTACAGTGCATTGCAGTGAGGGTGGGTCATAAAAGCAAATAAAATATAAATAAATATATATCCGAATATTCCCTGGCATTTTGACACTGGCAGTGTTGATTATTTCAGCTTTTATAAACTTCATGTGATGTGTGAGTCCTTTAAGATTATTGCAGCACTGTGAATACACACATTACACTGGCAATATAACAGTAATAATCTAGAATTTAAAAAAATATCCCTTTTGTAATTATCTGAAATGTAAATGTGCACTGATCCATGTTCACTTTCGTAAGGCGCTCAACTGATTCACAGTAACTTCACGCTGCAGGACCAACCCTGTCTCCTAGAAATGATGTTTATATAGTATTCATTTGTTTCCCCAATTACACTTTGCAAGGAAATGTACCAGCTGCCTGTATCATGGGCCTGCCAACATTTTCTGAAGTGTAGGAAATGCGACATCAATGTACCACACAGGAATCATACTGTAGGGAGGTGGTCAGGGTGGACAGTGGATGTACAAGGTGTACGACTTTGACACTAGAGACTGTGGTTTAAATGTCGTGGATGAAATAAGAAAGTCAATTTTTATCAGACTTTTAGTTTCATGAGCAACTTAGCAAATGTGTTTTTTTAATAACATTTCCTCATTATGTTGAGAGTATTTCCTTCAAAATGTATTTGCTGCTGCAAATTCATTGTATAAACTTCAATGGGACAGTGTTCATCTAAGCACCTCAAACCGCTGCCTTAGAGAGTCGTATTAGGATTGTTGTGTTTCAAATGATGTAGGGATTGCTTATTGTGAAGCACATGATGAAGCCTGTGTGCATGTGTAAATTCACTGCCAACAGTTAAACATGCTGCTTGATAAAAAAAAAAAAACACTCCCATTCAGATGGGATTAACATTACATGAAATATTCACTGGGCTCCTCTGTGATTTAACGCATTGTTCCGGACGCATTTCAACCATCGGAAAATTAAAGGATATGATCTGTAATAGATGTGGATATAAAATGGGAGCCAAAAGCCCCCCCCCCCCCCAGAGGGCATGGGAGATTTGAAGGAAGTGGGGGTGCGGAGAGGGGGCATGGGGCAGAGAGACTGCCTTAGGTGAATTTTAGTTTCTGACTCACAACTCAGTCAAATTTTAACACACAGGCAGGAACACGTATTACATCATCTATCTTATCATATATGATATCATATGTGATTTACTCTTCCTGAGGATCTTTATCTCCGATCACCATGAATAAACATCCACAAATCTGCTAAGAAATCATAGAAAAAAGATGCTACAGAACCAGTTGTCTGTACGTCCATGGGTACATTGCAAACACAGACTGCTAATCGCTTATTCGGCGTACATTACAACAGCACTTCGGAAATCAGAGAATGAAAATTAAGAAGGTATAGGGTCACAACAAAAATGGTAATAGATAGTATTTGGTAACGCTATATAGTGTTTTACTGGTGTGATGGTATCAGTATCATCTCATACAATATCTCCACAGCCCAGTGCTGCAGATATAAAGCCACAGAGATGACACACGTTATTTAAATGCGTTTTGGAGAAAGGAAATTATTGTTACAGTTATACTAGGGAGATAATCAGACCCAGAAGATTACACTATCCTCACAAAATATTTTTGGCATTTAATTAACCACATTTACAGGATAAACTGAGAGTCCTGAGTCATCCCAACATCTTTGCATAATCACTTTTTGAGGGCAGGATCGTCATTGATTTTCAAATGTTTAAAAGTTTAACATTTTTCCAAATGTTAAAAATAATCCTCTTCATTTGTCCGAGAATATTCTGTTGCTTAAAACAAAAAAGAGCCTATGCATATTAAATGCAGTGGCTTATTGATCTAATAAATGGTTTAAAAAGAGGTCTTACTTTCAGCACACACGCTCACAGAGTGACTCACAGCTGCTGTAGTGCAATTAACATGTGAGTATTATGCGTTGGTTATACACACCACAAACACACATGTAGTCAAATGTGTTATTTTATGTGGTTAGGATGTGAAATTTGTGCTTTGATTGAAAAAAAAAAAAAGCTGAATGAAAAAGATGTTTGTAATGTCATACATTACACCACATTAAAATTCGTTCACGGTCCAGTGGAAAACACAAGTGTAAATGGGTCAGAATCAGCCATTAGGTCATGAAGGTTGAGATTTGACTGATGCGACCATGAGACCAGGCAAGATAGTGGGTCAATGAGCAATGAGGAGCAAGCTCTCTCTCTCTCTCTCTCTCTCTCTCTCTCTCTCTCTATCTCTCTCTCTTTTACTCTCCTCTGCCTAGATGTCGCTCACCCCCCCACCCCCCCAATCCAGCTCTCTCTACCACCCTCCCATGCCCCCCAGTGTGTCTGTGATGGCCATTGCGTAACATTACTAAAGAAACACCACACCAGTGAGCAGCATCGGTGGGGGGTGGGGGGGCGGTGATGAGGTGTGGTGGGGTGGGTTGTGAGGGACTGGGGGGGGGGGGGGGGGGGGGTGTTGAGCAGGGAGCACTGACCCAATATCTAATGAAAGAGAAGAGAGATGAAGGGGAAGGGAGGAAAGGGATATAAAGAACGACAGAGATGGAGAGGAGGGAGAGAGGGCAGAGGTGAAGTCGGACGAGAGACAAGGGATGGAAAGAATGGAGACAGAAAGAGGGAGAGAGAAAGATGTGGAGGCTTGGTGTAGGGAGATGTGGCGGGGGAGAGAAGGAGAGTTAAAATGAGAGAGAGAGAGAGGGCTAGAGGGGGAGAGGAGGAAAGAGACAGAGAGGGGCAGACAATGAATTCAGGCAAAAAGAGCCAGGACATTTAAACTATAAATAACCAAGATACTAGCAGCAACACTGGTCTTCTCTTTCCCTCTTTCTCTCACTCCATCCTTCCTCACTTCTTTCTAGCATCCCCCTTTTCCTCCCCCCCTCGTTGATGTCTGCTTTTTTTTTTGTTCCATATGATAAAGTTAACATGGATTTTAAAAGGCCAGTAACTTATTTGCAGCTTCATCTGCCATATTTGCCAAGTTTGTGATTTTAACAACATAACATTAGTTTTCTATGCGAATCATGTTGATTTGTTTTCTTGTTTGTTCATTTTGTGTCATCCTGAAAAGTCACGATATTACATTTGAGAGTTATAGATGAAAATGTGACCCATTGAGCCTCATTTTATCTTAATAAGCTTAATTTGTATCTTGTTACCAGTTCGGAGACTAACAGCTCAGACTCCAAGTAGTTTTTGTGGTTGAGGTTTAATGGCTGGTATGAATTAATAGGAAAACAATGGGCTGCCTAAAGGTTTGTGCACTGTGACTGTTGGGTTAGGGTCTATATTCCTGGGTGTTTTCTCCTCATCTCTCTCTGTCTTTGTCTTTCCTCTGTGTCCATCCAACTTCACTTCATGACCGTCACTTATTCGTCCAGCTGGTTTTGACCATAGCTGCATCACACTCTCTGTGTCTCTCTTCCTTCAAGTTTCCATCCATCCATCCTTGTGTCCCCACATCCTACATCAATCCTTCCATCCCCATTCCCGCTCTCTCAGCTCATCCATGACCCCATGTTTTATGTAGCAGGTAATGCAAAACAAGACTTAGTGCTGGTATCCGTTTTCTTGTGAATGTATAATATCGGCCGATATTGGCCTGTCACATATACTGTATATCAGTATCGGGGCGTATATTCTCTGATATGCAAACTTTTATTAAGAAGCAATAATGTAGTGGAAATGCTCGGGTCAAGTCAAGTTATATAGGCAGCATTTTATGTATATTTGATCCTTTGTTTTCATTCAAGTTAAATATAAAATATATATATACATATTTGTACTTATGTTTTTTATTTATAGCTATTTATTTTTATAGTTATTTCATTTAATTCCCAGTAAAGTTTACAGTTGCAGTGCACTGATGTCATTTTGGACGATAGAGTTTATTATTAAACTGTAAAATATCCTGCTTTCATTACATATATTTTTCACGAGTGTTTATATATATATATATGTGTGTGTGTGTGTGTGTGTGTATATATATATATATATCGGCCAATGTATCTATCGGAATTTTTTTACTCCCTAATATCGGTATCGCCATCGGCCCCAAAAACCCAATATCGGTCGGGCTCTAACAGATTCTAATTTCAATTATGCAGAAACCCTCATCTCAATTTATAAAGGGACACGTGCCTGAGCATTTCTGAGCTTTCATGTGTCTGTTCATTCAGTTACACACATTCACGCCTCAGAGCCTCAAAGTTCAGCCACAGTCCTTCAATAAGCAGCCACGAGGTTAAGTGCTTCCCTCAAACAACACCTCAGCAGTGGCTGTTGAGGGCAGAGTGTTGTGAGGGAGGTGTGTGCGTGCGTGTGTGTGTGTTCATATTTGAAAAAGAACATACAGTACATTTGTGTTTGTGTGTGACTGTGTGCATGTGTTCATGCATGTGCCTGCATCTGTGCATGAAACGTGTGTGTGCACTGACTGTGTATATATGAACTGCATGCGTATGTGTGTGTGCAGCTTTGCATTTACACAGGCATGTCCACAAGCACATCTGTACGTGTACAGCTGTATATTAGTGTGTGTGTGTGTGTGTGTGTGTGTGTGTGTGTGTGTGTGTGTGTGTGTGTGTGTGTGTGTGTGTGTGTGTGTGTGTGTGTGTGTGTGTGTGTGTGTGTGTGTGTGTGTGTGTGTGTGTGCGCGCGCCTGCGCCTACATGCAAATGAATATGAGCCATTAACCGTTATCCACAGGGGAGACATGTTAACAGGTTTGGCTACCACTGAGAGGATTGGTAAGAAACCACCAGGAGCTCTGTGTGTGTTTGTTTCTGTGTTCACACACATGCATGTATACGCCCGACTGTGTGTGTTTGTGTGTGTGAGGTCCCATTGAGTCAGTGGAAGGAGAGCAGGGGATATGAGTGTGAGGGGAGGGAGGGCTGGGGGGGCTATGACTCATCCACTGCATGGGCCTCTGGCTCTCTCGCTCGATCGCTCCCGCTCTCTCTCTCTCTCCCTGCATAGCAACGACTGTGCAAAAGCTCATATAGGTCCATAGCAACCAGTGGTGATAGTGTAGTGGCCCATAAACACTCCATTAACAGGTCAGAGGGACCCAGGAAATCATGTATTTGCACATATTGTGCAGATTTGTCAAGTAGACACATGTACATACGACTGATCTCGTCTCGTCTCGTCGTCTCCCGCTTATCCGGATCTCATGTCAATTAAAAAAAAAAAAAAACAAGCTGCTGTTTTGATCACAATATATAAGAAGTGGAAGAAATTGACTGAGGCGTCCAAACAGAATTTTTACCATGATGTTAATGAAACCCTGTACAGCCATAACCAAGACCAACCAAACCTTAAAGTGACAGTTTGGGTTATTTGAGAGGTAGTTACACATAGTCAGTGTTTTACCTGCAGCAGATTCAGATGAGCGTCCTGCCAGTTTAGAGAAGCAGCCGGGAGCAGAAGCCATCCACAAAAACGTGTTTTAGCCAATTAAAAAACATGCCCACAGAAAAAAGCAAATATCACTTGAAGTGTACGATTTATTTTGAATATTTTCACCCACACAACCCCGCGTCAAACAACCCAAACTATCACTTTAACCAAAATAAATGAATCCGATCTTAAAGCTGCACTTAAAAATATTTTTTATCCCACCAATGGCTCAAAGGACAACATATGATAATTATTTTAATAACTATTATCTCATTGTTTTGGTTTTATAGCCCGTAGTTTTCTTCTTTCTTTTTTTTTTTTCAATACTCATCATGCATCAGCTCATATTCACTGTAAATACCAAACACTGATGAAGCTAGCTAACAGCTGGTAAACACAGAGATTTTAGCCCCAAATTCTCCTAATTAGCTCCCTCAGTATATAAACACTGGCCACTTTCCCTCAGTTACCTGCCAGATTCGTTCTTGTGTTTCTGCCTTAGCTTTTCTGTTTCCAGAACTGCCTGTTGCTTATGAGAAACTGCCCGCCTATCGTTCTTGTTTTATTGTCCTGTTTGGACTGACAACTGCGTGACAAACTTTATTCTGTATTTTTTATTTATTTATTTATTTTTTAAACTCAGTAAACTTTGACTCGACCTGCCCGTTTTCTGTGAAACTGAACATCGGAAAGTTCAAAATCTGAATTCGCTTTGTGTCATGTACGCGTAGTAAGATTATGAAAGACGGAGCGAGCACTTCTTTTCTGTGAGACGGTAATGATGTTAACACATAGAAACACATCTACCTGACGCAGGGTTCAGCCTGTATCCGCTCTCGCACAATGAGCATTATAATACTGTCCGATGGCGGCTGAACGCTACAGCTCATTGATAGTGACAGATGGGACAAATAGCAACGCTAGTAAGCCATGCCGGTGATGGATGATGTTTCCCAAAAAGCCCATTTTCCCCCAAATCAGCAAAGGGCGTAAACAAGGTGAAAGCGTTGGTCACTATCAGCTGATGTTTCTGTGGTCATAAAAACATGAATCAAGCTTCCCGTGTCAGGATTTCTGCTTGCTGTGTCAACAACATTAACTCTGACTAAGAATCACTCGCAGCAGCGTCGGCTGTCACCTCGGCACACTCTCAGTTTAAGATCTTCTCTTCCCCTCGCCTCTCCTCCCTCCATCTCATTACAGATGTTGCTCTCATTACAGATGTTGTTTGGAAGGCATTCGCCCGCACACATCCAGGGCTCCCTCTCCTCATCCTCCCACCTTCACAGATGTTGTTTGGCACATGTCTGCCCGTCCCTGCTTTCTCTCCTCTCCTCTCCGCTGCCTCGCTCCGTCCCCACCCTTCTCTCTTCGTTACACCTTCTCCTCTGTTTGTCTCTCCATCTGCTCTTCTCTCCCGAGTTTCCTTCCTCTCTCCACCCCTCGTTCCTTCCTTCTTTTCCTCACTTTCCCACCGCACAGGCCCAAATGTTCAATTTCTCCATTTCTCCTCTTCCCTCCTGTGTTTTTTTTTCCCCCTTCCTTCCATATTTTCCTCCTCCATCCTCACCCCAGTTCTTCCGTCTCACACCCCCCACCCCACATCTCTCCCAGATGTTTTCTGGACAGAGATGATCTCTCCTGCAGTGATAATGAAACTGAAAAGTGTCCTGAGGCAAAAAAAGTACTTGTTGTTTTGGGCTGGGGGGGGTTGTGTCACGGTCATATGCTTGCAGCCTGGATAAAAAGAGTAACACATACTGTCACGCAAGCTGGGGAGGTGTGTGTGTGTGTGTGTGTGTGTGTGTGTGCAAGTGTGTGGGTGTTTATACCCTCGCCTCAACTTAATGCTGGTGTTTGAAGATGATTTTCCTGCGGGGTTTCATGCTGCTGGTTTGAGTTCTGGTCTGACCACAAAATCTTAAAAAGATTAGACCAGAAAAACCACAGGAAGGAACCAGATGTTGAAGTCGTGGGGTTTAGGGTTTGGTACCACCAACATTCATAAGATATCATGGAATAAATGAGAAGAAAAAGGAGGAGAACAAACAGCTCCCTCCAACCTGAACCAACCGTGCAGGTCGTTTTATTCAACCCTCTGATACCCTGATACCATGAAACAGCGCCTGCTGCAGCGGCAGGTGTGGCCGACATCAGTTGTCTGTACAAGAGAGGCATACCTACTTTCATCACCATGGTTACTATAATAACGGTCATGGCTTTGTAAGGTTTAGGAAAAGATGGTGATTTGGGTTTTAAAGGTTTTAAGTACTTCTTCAACTTTAGGCGACTTTTGCCTGTTTTCTTTTCCTGATTACAGATTTATTTATTTATTTTTGTAATTTCAGCCAATTCAAACAAACATTTGCAGGATAAATGTTTGAAGTAATCATTCTAAAATTAACTCATTTTTTTCGTGCTGGTCATAAGCGAGACGTCACTGAGGCCCTCTGGAGCACGTGATAGACGTTTGTCATTATTTTTTGACATTTTATAGACTAAAAGATTGATTGAGTGATCAATAGATTAATCAGCGTTGAAATGGGTCCCGACGGTCAGCAAAAAATACAAATGAACGTTAACAAAACACTCAGAGACCGAAGATGATGCAGCTCAGATAAGAACCCTCGACACAGTGTTGTAAAGTGAGTTGCAAGTTTTTTTTTTAACGGATGATGTCTGAATAAAAACCACTTCAGTGGTTTTAAACATTTACTGGATCCAACATTACGATCGCACAGAGCCTTAAAGGAATAGGTTTGACATTTTGGAAAAAATACACTTATCCGAGAGGCGGATAAATCAGTTGTTTCAACTAGCAGCTGGTTAGCTTACCTCAGAATAAAGACTGGAAACCTACCAGAGACCTAGACCTAGACTATAGAGACCAAAACCGTTTTTGGTGCCAGGGTGTAAAAATGTTTTAAAGTTAGGCATTTTAACATGGGAGTCTGTGGGGACTGACTCACTTCTGGAGCCAGCCTCAAGTGGCCTTTAGAGGAACTGCAGTTTTTAGCATGTCCACACTGGCTTCATTTTTCTGCCGCTTGGTCTTCACTCTAGAAAAACTAAGTTAGGAAAAAATGTCTTGTGTGGAAAAACTATGTCTTCCTGTGATTATTTATAAATATGAAAACACGAGTCGTGCACTGTAAAAGCTCCCTTAACAGACTGGGGTACACAATGCAAAACACTCAGTCGTCACATAATTTAAAATTGTATTGCATCTAACAGCATTCACTTTGTGTTAGCACAATGATGTCGCTAACACGACTTTCCAAGGGACTTCTTGTGATTTCCTGGTGGATTTCCAGACCAGGCGAGAGATATTTCCTCCCTGAAAAGATATAAAGAGCGTCTAACGGGGGCGCCACAACAATCGCCATGACAACAATGATTACTCATCCCCAAACAAGTGAAACAACAATGAATAACATCTAATCAGGCTCAAAGCACTGAAGGTGTGATTATGCACACTGCTGCTGCTTCGCTATCTTTATGCAAACCATCTCCCTCTCTCCCTCTCCCTCTCTCTCTCTCTCTCTCTCTCTCTCTTTCTCTCCCCCCCCCTCTCTCTCAAAGTGCTCTGGGCAGAATGATTAATTTGCAACTATTGATTCCTTGAGAATGTGGGAGGGATTGAAAGAGAGAGAGGAAGGGAGGAGGGAGCATCCAGTATTCTGAGTAGCGCCTCGCTGCAGCTCTCTCGCCTCCGGTCCTTCATTTAAGAAAAAGCCAATGGGTGCAGAGTTTGGATCCACCACATCACCTCTATCCATCCATCCATCCCTCTCTCTCTCTCTCTCTGTATCTCCCTTCTTCTTCCTCCACCTCCTCTGCTCATCCCTCCCTCCCCCCCATGTCCTCTGCCGTCTAAATTATCTGTGAATATTCAACAAATGCCCGAGCATTTCACAACAAGCAGGAAGGAACTGAGGGCAAAGAGAGAGAGAGAGTGAGAGAGAGAGAGAGGGAGGGAGGGTGAAGTGAAGTGCTTAGAAAACAAAAACAAAAATATTTGCCCCTCCTATAGTTCATAAACTATTTAGTTCCATAAATATCTTGAAACCAAGAGGCCAGCCTTTAGCTGTGTCTCACTACCACTTCAAAACACTTTCTAATTCAACAGCAGTGGAAAATTTGCAGAATAATTCTCATTTAATATCACAAGGAGCATATTAAAACACCGGCGTCTTCCGCAGCGAAGGCAAAAACGCTGAGTTTATTTTAAAACCCGAGATATGAACAGTTTTTAATGTTGAACCTATTCATGAAAAAGCAGCAGCCGAAAAAAAAATAGATTTTTTTTCAGGGAAATTATATTTTTGATCACATAATAAAAATCTGAACCGAATTTGCACCTGAACATTTATTTTTTCACTTTTCTTCTTTTCATTCTGTCATCATCGTCGTCGACATCTCCAACTTAACACCAAGAAGAAAAAATACAGTATTTGTAAATGCTTTATAAAATACCTCTTTTTCATCTGGTGTCAGCAGGACGAGCTTTCAGTCACTCCCAATAGTACTGAACATGCTTTTTTATACCTAAACTGCAACAGCAACTATGTTTTTGTAGGAAACGTAATTGCAACAATGAATTGTTTTACCTTTAAAACAATTTCTATATAAATAAATATTAAAATGCATTAGGTAGTTGTATTATTATGGCTCAAATATGAAGACATGACAGCGTCATGACACCACTCCAATTCATTTTAAAAGGAGCAGATCTTTCAAAGAAATGCGCTTAACTAATCTGTGATTGAATTAACTCTCTTATACCTCTGTCTCTTAAATTTAAATTCTTAACTTATATTCTCTTTTTTTTCTTTTTTTTACGGAAACATTGTAAAAGAACATCAGGGAGAGCTAGAAAGCATTTTATGTCCTGATATAAAGGTCTAAACACTGTATTAAAGTCTTCTCCGTGCTGTCAGGAGTAAAACTCTGCTGCAGAAATACAGAATCCCTCTACTTATTTATTTATCTTTCCACCTAGTCACATTTAAATATCCTGGGTCTAAAAATACTGCAATCAGCCTGGAGTTTGTAACTGTAGAATGATGACTCCACTCAATTCGACTCACACTGCCACAGTGTCGGAGACCAAAGGCTCCCGTCTCTCCCAGATCTGGGACTAAAAGCCGTGAAGACAGGCGTTTCTGAATAGCAGAACCAAAACCATAGACTTCCTCCTGCTGTATGTGTCGTATTTCTTCTGTATCTCCCCGTGAAGGAGCTTGTTGTCTCTGTGTGAACTGTCACGTCCATCACAGCGTTTAAAAAAACTACGATAAAATTACCGTAGTTCTAGAAATGCTCTGACGTCTGTTCTTCGTGTGTCGTTTGAAATGGTTTTACCAGGAGAAACACAGCAAAACACACACTGAAATACAACATGTGACTCCACAGAGTAATTCTCATGTAGACACACACACACACACACACACACACACACATATTATTAACACACACCAGCGGAAAACCTGCGCTGAATAAATCAAGAGTTGTTTTCGCGTGTGTCACCTGCCTGTCAGCAGCACGTCTCAGTCCCACTTACAAAACAACAAACAAGCCGACTCGCTGGAGGCCATTTTGTGTCCACATGCTGCTGTCACTGCGCTGACCTGGACTCCGAGAGGCTTCAGGAAAAACTGCTGAATCGTTTCACTTTATTCTGACTCAACTCGTGTGCTACAGTACCTGCTGCTGGGGGGGGGGGGCTCCTTGTCCCCTCAAAACAGCACAATCGCATTCTCAGGCCATGTCACCGGCTGTCTGCGTGAGTGCAGCACATCTCGCTAAATCGCACAAGTCGGTCGACTGCCGGTTTCCATCCGAGTAAATTACACGTTTTGTTAAGATGGAAAAGTTCAAAGGAAGAATCAGCTTTGATAAGATTTTTTTCTTCTTGCTTGTAAGTGTGCAAAAAAAAAAAAAGTGATGTATGGAAAAGCATTTGTATGAAATAAATAAAATAAAGTTTATGTTGGATTGACATTATTTCCCTCCTTGCTCTGGTGTTCAGGAATCTTCCTGACTTCATATTTAATTGTATGTGACATTTCCAAAACTGGATGCAAATACAGTATTTTTAGTTTGCTCAAAATAAAAACTGTCAATCCATTCTTGCCTAAAATATATAACAGGTCAAAGGTCAAGGTTTTTTTTTTTTCCCAATAAAAGTCAATTTCAGTTCATAGTACAGCAGGTGATGATTTGAGGAGAAATAAATGAGACTATTAATGAGGGAAAAAGCAGTTCTGTTCTTATTTTTTTTCTGTTACATGACTGTTAAAAATAGGACAGTGGGAATGAAACAATATAAAATAACTTTAACAAACGGGGCAATAATGGATGAGCATACAAGCAACACAGCAACACACTCCGTCTCATTGTTACGTTCACACACCACCACCTGCCCAATACAGCCGCGGTCTTTTACTGGGTCATTTAGCAGCTGCAGTTGATCAATAGGTGGTTAAAAGTCTCAGTAACCGATTCCCTCTACAGCTGTTTACTGTATGTCTCTGTCCTGTGGGGGTGATGAGAACCGCAGGATTTTAAAAAACTTTGTAATTATAATTATCTTTAGTGCATCTACAGTTTTTGCTTCTTTCCTACTACATGGTTCATGTCACCTGAATTATCTGCCGTTGTTTCTTGCTCAGAATAAATTTTCCGAGTTGCAGCGACTGACTTTTCAACTCCTACTGTATATGTAAATGAAACTATCAGAAGCTGCACCTGAGATCACTGTACATGCCCAAAAGGCTACGCCACAGTAACTGTTTTGTGAAAGAACATCCAAAAGCTAATTCATGCAAAGTGCAAAATCAGAATAATGGTCTATTTTAATCTCTTCAGGCTCACTTGTATGTACCATTTCCTCCTCATACACAAGCTTTTTTTTTTTTTTTCATGGCTGTAGCACTGAAATCAGAAAGGCTGGAGGATATGAGGGATTCATTCAGGGAAACACTCACCTGCTAATTATAGTAATCACTACCTACTTTCCCTCCCCACTCTGAAGGTGTTAACACTGATAGTTTCACCCTGCTGAGAGGTGAGGCGGCGAGTGTGGACAAGAGTCACAACTGGACAGCAAAGAATAAACAAGGAAGCGAATAAGCAACAGCAAATGTTACATCTCAGCCACAGGAACAGGGATGTTAACAGTGGCCCTCCGAGACTCTGGGGGCCATTGAAGAACCCCCACATGCGGCACTATTTGCAGACGCTACAATTTACAGATGAATCTTAAAACGCCTCACATGCAGATAATTGGTAGGAACTACAATTTACGGATGTTCCTAAATGCCTCACATGCAGGCAATCAGCAGATGCTAGATACAGCACACAGCCCGCCCGATATGAGGGGGGCGCCCCTGGTTTGTGTCTCCTGACAGTGCGTCTCTGGATGTTAAAAAAGAAAAACAACTTTCTAGTGAAAAGTGATGGCAGTGACAGTAATGATAGAAAAGGGGTCAAATTATCAACCTTGCATCATAAGCCCGCTTCTATACAATTTATGGTTCTGTCACTTCAAAACGGTGATTATTCCCGCAGGACCAACATGTGAGAAAAAACATTTTCAATGCAAAAATAACATCAAATACATCTCCTCTGTGTTGTCACACTCTTCTGTTTGTTCCTACACTATGTCTGGAGTAAGTGTCAGTTTGAATCTGTTCAGAAACAAACATATATTGAAATGCCAGAAGTCATTTTATACAAGCTAATGAGAAGACTTTGTTATGCGTTCGTACTTGTGTGGATGCTCGTCCACATAGTGCACTTGATGGCCCAACGCTGCCCGACTTTTTTCGGTGCTCGGCTCTTTGAAATGAAGCAAAGTCTGCTTCTGACCCTTTGTCAAATATGAGCTGTGAGAAAGTTTCCGTCTTCATTTAAAGTGTTCAATCTGTTAAAGTGAAGAAAAGAAAAAATAAATATGATTTTGTTGAAGAGAATTTCTTCTTGAAGCCCTCTGGTGGCTCCGTCCCCTAAAACCTAAATATTTAATATTTCCCTCCAACACTAAAGGAGCATTGCACCGATTTAGCATCGCACGGGCGTAACGACTCACAAGAGACTGTTTTTAAAAAAGCGATTTAATGCGATGCAGCAGAAACATCTTTTTTTCTTCCACACATTCTCCTTCCTCGTCAAAACCTGGCGCCTACTTTAACCACAACGTGACCGGACCGGCAACAGTTTAGGGTCTCTTCCTTCTGCGTCCACACCCCCAGATGTTTCTTTTTTTACTTTTCAGACTTGTAGTTTTTGGCAAAATGATTTATACAACTTCCCCTTTAAATATTAATAATGAAATAATAATTTTGGGGTGTGGGGGTGGTTTGATTAGATTTGACTGACAGTCGCCAAACAACCCACCACCTGTCATCAGACTCTGATTCAAATATCATCACATCCTGATTGGTGCTAATACGAATACAGAAATGTCTCAAAACAAAAAACAGTTTTAACTGTTTTCAATTTAAAGGTCTGACAACCAGGCTTCAAAAACATATAAGAGCACACACACACACACACACACACACACACTATCCAGTACATAAACACATTGAGGATTTACTGCAGACCACCAGTCATAAAACGCAGACACCAGAGTTCATCATAGCCTGCTTAATGCTGCACCATTACCGTTAACGTGAGGTAGCCACATCTGGCGTGTAGCTGTAAACTCATTCCACTGACCATAAAAATCTGATGATGAATCATAACCCGACACCTCGCTGGCTTTCACTTTGTGTCATGAAGACATCTGGATGCCTCTCACACACACACACACACACACAGCAGCCACACAACCAGATCAGTGAGTCTGTGTCATCGTCGACACGGACTGACTGAAGAACTCAAAATAAGATAAATAAGGGTTAAAAAGCAATTATAAACACAGGGACAGAGAGATACCATCATATGATACATATTTTTCTCGTTATATTTGTTCAGTATCAATTAGGTGAGTCTCAATTTCCAAAAGCACAGTGAAACATCAGAGTGTTAGATGTACCTGCAGTGGCTGCCGGGTGGTTTACTTTACAGTGCGCTGGGTGGCGTAGTGTCATTTTACAGCTCCAGAGTGGACGTTTTACTACTTTATTTTTGTGTATTAATATCTGGAAGTGTGAAAAATGTTACCAAACCAAGGCAAAATGAAAAAGGATAGCGGATCCATCCATCCATATTCCCCCTGCGGGTGTTTCAGGGAGTAATTCTTGATATTTCCTGTTTCTATCCCCTCAAAAGTGTTTTCATATTAATGTAAAAGTTCCATCTGACAAAATGATAAAAACCTCTAATAAGACAAAATAATTAGGTAATACTGTGTGTGTGTGTGTGTGTGTGTGTGTGTGTGTGTTGGGGGTTGGATGGGGAGGGATTCTTATACATAATTCATCACTTGACCTTACAAGACAACTAGTTTGACTTTTCACCTCTGACCTCTTTGGTGACAGATGGAGGAACAGTCATCCACCACACACACACACACACACACACACACACACACATACAAGCACATCATTTTAATGAGTATATCAAAGCAGTTTTATTTTTATTAAAGAGTGTGTGGTGTGAATGTATTTCATAACAGTTGGATAATAAAAGAAAGTTCACCATTACCTCATCAGATTGTAACTTGTATTTATGTACCGGTGTGTGTGTGTGTGTGTGTGTGTGTGTGTGTGTGTGTGTGTATTTTACCCTCCCTCTAATGCACATCAATTAATCAATGGGCTAATGTTTCATATAGACGCAAGTGAGACTGGAAACACACACACACACACACACGACTCATCTAGTTTACAGATGACAGCATTGTTACTCCATCAGTTTGACCATATGTTCCCACTAACACAAACTCCATAATGGAGCGGCGGCGGCTTCACCCTGCGTTCGCACTGAGGAGCAGCTCGGTCGATTTGTCACTCCGCTCTGACTGATGGTGGGCGGAGCCACCGGCTCTGATGACATCTATCACGGTGATTAGCAAACTGACCCTTTACACAAACACGGCTGAAGAACACCTGAACACCACAGGTATTTAACAAGAGTGACTGAAGGTCATGAGCGAGCACTGGAATTACCAGCGTGCTTATCTATGTAGACGGACACACACTGAGCATACGTGATGCTCACACACACACACACACACACACACACTGAGCTCCCCGGTCATTCCCTTTGGCTCCTGATGTCTGCAGGATTAGGGAGCAGTCGGCCTGTCAGCACCTCTCCCACCAGGCGTTAAACAGACTGTGCGGAGGTGCCAACAGCTCCCCGCTACACCACACTACAACCTACTATACTGTAAAACAAAGAACGTGACATACTGTTACTACTGTAAAAACACCGGACTCCACTGTGAAACGCAGCACATGACATGTTGTTGTTTGTTGTAGCAGAAATCACTATTACACACTGCGGCTTACACTGGGAGATGGTGGAGCCCGACTTAAAGGAATCTGAGGGGTGACAAGATGATTAAAGGAATAAGAAAGATAATGTGTATAAAATGTATAATACTGGATACTTTATCTCATTATGCCTCTAAAAATCTTCAAAATAAAACACTGTGGGAAAAGATTTAAAACAGATTAATTTACTATTATTCAATATTACTAATCAACTTCATCTCGGAAGCAGAAATAATTACAGTAAACACTCATTATTAATTGATTTTTGTGTTCGCTGTCTTCACAAATCAGAACACCCCCCCCCCTTTTTTTTATTGTACATGTAAATAATGCAAACAGAAAGCTGTTCACATTGTTCTGAATTCACGGTTGAGATGTTAACAGGTGGAGTTTATAATTCAATATTGTATATTGTTGTGGGGGGGGGGGGGCACAGCCCAAATACTCCAGGTTTTAGGACTCCACAAACTCTGACCCTGTTAAACTGGAGCAGGTACGTCGGGATTCACCTTTTTGGTCTTGAACTGATGAAAATTACTTGATATTGAAATGAGAGTGAGAATCCTCCCACGTGCTGTTAAAGCACAGTCCATGATTTTACTCTTCTTACACTGTGAAACACTGGACTTCATATACAAAGTCATATCCACTGTGACTCTAGTCCAGCAGAGCCCAACCTTTTTTGCTTGTGGCCCCTGACAGTGAAACACTTTGCATATGTCTATATGGATGATGAGCAGCTCAGACAAAGAGTGATTTTTCTCTGTATTGATTTTCCTAGAAATACATTTTTTTTTTTTAAAAAAAAGCACAGATGAAGAGAAAACATTTGTTTTTCTTATTTCCTGTGACTGTTCGAACCCCTCAGATTTTCTCATGCGGCCCCTGAGCAGGGCCCTAAGCCACATGACCTATTTGTAGCCTCAGTGGAAAACAGCTGCCGTAGTTTCCTGAAGCAAAGAGCAGCAAGTGGTGTGTTTGTCTGAGCCGTTACTGAGAGTTTTGACGAATGTTAACCTTCTATTACACGGCGCACATGAAATTACATTTCACCACAATGAGAGAAGCTGAACTGTGCGTAATGCGTAATCATGGGGGGGGGGGGTCGGAGGTTTGAGGGAAGATCCCATTGCTTGTTGACACTGTAGTCATAGTATGCAGTCAGTGGCAACCACTATACATACTCCACCACCCTGGCACACTTGCCTCCTGTCACACCACAGACGGCTAACAGCTCTGTCCTGTTGCGTAACCCTGTTAGTGAAACACTGAAGCATCTGCAGCGGAACAAAAACACACCACTGGACACACTCCGAAAGCAATTTTAAGATTAACACTGGAGGCTTTGGATACCCTGCACACACACATCATATCACCAATTAAGATTCACACAATACAACACAATATAAACTGTGAGATCTGCCGACAATCAGCAGGATAAAATGGTATATACTGGCAGGATTTTAGATCTGAAGTCTGATCACTCCAACACACATTTTTATTTGGATTTTGCTTCTTTTTTTTTCATTGCCTTAAACTGTTAAATTATTAGGCTATTTATTATTTCTTATGTTTTTGTTTTGTCCGTTTGTGTTGTTTTGTTTTTTATTAAACTATAAATCACAATCAATGCATTTCAATATATAGTTTCTAACTCTACTTTCATGGCTGTAGTGTATTGTGGTTTTATGATAATGAAAACTTACTATTTTAATTACACTGTACATGTTAAAGCCCAACTCGGGACAAGAGTTGAAAATTAGTAATTGCTATAAACTCTCTACATCAGTTTCAGGCTTTGTATTGGAACTATGTTAAATTGCACGGTCCATATTAAATAAATAAATACATAAATAATACATTTCACTTAAACTATAGGAATTATTTATAAATGTATTGTTTTGTTGGCATAGGAAGTTCCAACACACTACTATATATAATACCCACCATATGTACATTTCTTCAGTTTGAGAATGAACTACTCAGGTTTCTATCGTTACTAAGATCACGGCCTCTGTGTCCCTTTATTGACATCTCTGGCCCTGTCTACTGGCCTGCTGCTAAACATACATATGGGCTTTGACAGAGTTTTGAATTATATAAAAACCCTGTTTGATTTCATGGGAAAATGCTTCAGACAAAGTCAGCTAGCCGTTCAGCAATGTCTCCGTTAGCAAGCCAGCTATATGTTTATTTCTATCACATTTGACTGAGAGCACCAAGTATATATAGCACTTCTGTAGGAGAGGGAGAGGGCAAAAACCTTAAAAACTTAACAATATATAACGGCATCAAAGTCCGATTTTCTTAAATGTCTCTAGATCCAACATCTTCCTCGAGCATTTAGTTCAGTGCTTTCTAGTTAACACTGAGGGAGTTGACTAGAAAGCACAATCTTCAGAGTTTTTTTGTGTTAATAATAGAACATGCTCATAAATGTTTAACGTGCACCTGGATCTGGATGATTATACATAAGGTACAGTGATAAACAAGCATGCAGTACATTTCTGCTGAGCTCACATTCAAAAGTTATCACGTTTCTTTATATTAAACATGTTGTAAACGCCTGATGTGTGTTAACGCAGTATGTCCTTGTGTCTCTGCTACACCTGTATCTATGTGCGTGCCTGTGTGTGTGTGTGTGTGTGTGTGTGTGTGAGATTGATGTCCCTCCCATGGTGCAGAGCGGAGTGTGTGTCAGTCCCAGGTGGTGTGTGTGAGTGCTCGTAAACAGTGTCTTTGATTGAGAGGCCGTGATGCCTGACAGGCGGCCTTGTGCTGCAAACAGAGCCGCTGAATCGCCATAGTTACGCAGCGTCGTGTGGCCGTAGATACCCGGCGCTGCCACGAGAGGAAAGCTGCTGCAAATAGAAAGGGGGAGGGGAGGGGAGGGGGGGACTGCATTAATTAGTTAATGAGAGATTTAACCACCAGTGGGTGATAGACCATAATAAAAATGATGTATATATACTGTAAAAACATACCTACTAAAAATGTACGATCACATGTTCAATGATTAAATTGATGTTCGCTACACTAAATGACGTGGTAGTATGTTTTCTGATACAACTCCATCATCTCTTACATTACAGCTGGGGCTCAAAATGCACGCCACATTTCACAAGATAATACAGCTTCTTTCTTCTTTTAAGTAAACACAAAGTCTGCAACTAGAACTAAGCAATTAACAGACATTGCAGACAAAACTCAAAAAAAAAAAAACCCTTAATACATCTAGGGACAATAAGATATTTATGAGAAAGTCCTATTACATAATGACTGGCTTTCCAATGCATGTGTGTAAATAATATCATTCATCTATGTTCTATTTACAGAAACATGTCAGGGTAAATATTTCCTCTACCCAGGCAAAGCTTTCTCATTATTGTGATTCATATGAAATAAGCTGAACAACAGATCTGTAGCACTCATCGGGTTGACAATGTGTTGGTTGGTCTTCGCTTCTAAATTAGAAACAGGAAAATTGTGATGAAACATTATGGAAAGATTCTTTTGTAAACCGTCTACCAAAATCAATTTCTGAATATATTTGAGATAAGAATCCAGACTTTCTGTTTGAAAATCATCACAAGTCTCAATAGCTGTTCATTAGTGGGTTGTATTTTATTTGATTTTTTCTTTAATTTGATCGCAAGGGTGGAAAGACTTAAAAACAAAAAGAAACAAACAATAGTTTACATGGTAGGAGTTTGTGTTCCACCCCGAGATTACCATTTCACAGCTTTCCAGGAAGCTACATTCGTCTTTTCACAGGGTCGATACGTACACATACACACACACACACACACACACACACACACACACACACACTTCAGCAGTGTCATGATACTGAGCAAAGCCAGCTTAGGCCAGAATCATTAACTTGACACTATAATCCTTATCTTTTATGGCATGTAGTTATGCATTACAACATATACCACATGTGTGTACTGAATGTATGCAAGCGATCACAAACATTCCCAAGTGTGTGCATGCTGGGAACATACAAGGGCCCATATAATCCTCACACACACACACACACACGCACATACACATTCATTCCATTATTTCCCTAAACTGCACAAGATCAGATGAGCTTCACCTGATTCTAATTTAAAATCTAATTTACACTAATTCTCACGTTGACCAAAAATCAAGTCTAAGCCTAAATAATGCGCACGTGCACATGCTATATCTTCTCACTATTCACACACATATACAAGTACACCCTGCGCTGTATATGCTGAAGTTTAACTTAGGAAAATCCCCATTTTTGTCAACCTTATTCACATAATTGTGGCTGTTCTCACATTGCATTCGACATCTTTGTTGAAGAGATCTGGGAAACACAAAGGTGGCAAAGCTACATATATAAACTTACATTTTAATTAATCCTTTCCCAACACTCGCCTGAGAAATTCAATGTTCCTTTAAATTTGCGCTAAAGAAAAACACAAAACCAAGGCTCAAACATAAAATAAACAGTTAACCTTAAGGGAACAGAATTTTTTTTTCTTCTCTAATTAGGAGGTGAACCCTCACAATGATGCTCTAAACAGCTTGTTATCCCTACTTGACAAATACAAGCACACACATAGATGTAGCACACCATAACATATACAGCTCTATACAGTGCATATTTTCTGCAAGTATGAGTTATAGCAACTGTTAAATCTTTATGAGAATGAAACACTTAAACAACATCATCTTTACACTTCAAATCATGCCCCTGTCATAGCTTAGGAAAACGTACACTGGCTAGTCCTAAACCCAAAGCTCATTTTTCAAATCATGGAGGACCTTGTGTTTTGTCAATCCAGGTCACTGCTGCTTAGATGGAAATTATTAAAGCAGGTGAGGTTTTCACAGGTTCAGAGGGTTCAGATGTCTTCAGTTACAAAATGATTTTGAGTGGGATGAAAGCTAAAATTGAATGCTGGTACAAACACATACACACACGGGGCACACACTCTCAGGCACTCACACCTCATTCCCAGAAACATATCTCCTGTCACACACACCTCGCTCGCTCTCAAACCCGCCGTGATGGAGATTAATAGCAGCATTTAAAGCCTGCTGAGCTCCACCTGTCAAGGCTGGGGCCCCCGGGGCAGCTCCAGTCTGTGCCTAGGAACGGGAGACTGTCCTGGGGCAAGATCCATCATGGAAGTCCACGACAGGCTGGATCTCTGGAGCCAGCCTCCACAGCTGGACCACCGACACGGGGCCATCCGTCCGGGATGACAGGCACACTGAGTGAATCCAACCGGAGCAGACTCGATAGCTGCTGGATGGAGGAGCGTGGGGACTGGGGGGGGGATATGTGATGGCTGCGCGGATATCAGGAAGCTGAAACGTGTGTGTATTTTTATCGACGTGCACCCCATTATGAGCACAAATATGCACAAACACATAGTTTAATATGTATGGAGAGATCTGGAATGCACTCTTTCCAAGTTTAGGTACTTAATGTGATATTTTTGCTTCGTCCATGTCGCTGCCTTTGTATGTACCACTCAGACTTTAAACCACTCTGATTATGTTTAACCACATCACCAAAACTGTGTTTGTGATGTTCCAAATATCAGAGCAATTTTCAACCAGACTGGGTGTGCAAAACAGATTTGTAGTCACTAGTTTAAGTATTTTAACACCAGTCAGTGTGTCCATCATTACACACTAAAACAGTTGCAGTTCTAGTTTGCAGATTTACCCAGCTCAGTTTTGGGGAAATGTATATCCAAAAACGTGTTGTGTGAGGTCACAGTAACCTTGACCTTTGACCTTTGGCCACCAAAACTTAATCAGTTCAGCAGACAGCAGCAGAAGACTCTTAGTTCTTCCAATAACGGCTGTATATGGTGATAAACGGGAACTTATAACTGTACAATGTGGATATCTGGTGATATCGGTTTGCTGTTGCTGCAAAAACAATGGCGGTCTTAGACTTTATAAGACAGGGAAAAACTAAACTGGTGTTTCCATTTAAATAAGTTATGAAGCTAAAAATAATTTCAAATAGGTTTTTGTGTTGCTTCGCTATGAAGAGTCTCCAGGAGTTGGGTGGTTGCAGCACATTGATGGCTGAGGTTTGACAGCTGCCGTGACCTGTCAGTCACTTCTATTACAGTATCAACAACAGCACGCCCACAGAGCGCTGCTGGATGCTGACTGTTTGCCAGCCTCAGTGCAGAGGAAGAACAATGGCTCTTATTTCCTTACCCAGCACTCCTCCATCATGAATCATACATCTTTTAGCATTTTTATTAAGGGGCTGTGGCTTTAATATTTGCTGTCCTTAAAAGTGGTTACTTGTGTATGTAAAACATTTTCGTTGTAACTCTAATGTTATTAAATGTAACAGTGTTTTTTGTTCATTAATCTGTATTTCCACAATGTTAAATGTTAAAACCACATGTTAAATGACTTTCTAACAAAGGAAGAATTAGCTTTTTGCTGTCTGTGTCAAGTGCTCAGCATGTAAAGAACAAACCACAAGAGCTAATATTAGTTTCTGCAGCAGAAAGAGCGCTCGAGCTGTTGGACAAGGATCACTGTCTTACCAGCAGCAACACGGGACGCAGTAGCATTACTTCACCAAAACCCACAGCAACATTTTCACATCATAAGGCAGGTTCGTCAGTCTGCTACTGATCAACGTGGCTGATCTTTACCTTTGAGTGTGTCTTTGAATACAGTTGTTCTGTTTGAAAACCAGTTTTTCCCTAGAGCCTTGAGAACTGTGCGTTAAGCACGGTGCTGGAGCTGGGAGGCAGTTAGCTTAACTTAGCATACCGCGGCCTGTTTGAAAACATGGACTCTCATTGTATCTTGTTAATTAAATTTTCACACAAAATATTGTATAAAAATGACAACTTGATTGTGTGAAGAAGCAAGAAACAACATGCTAATTAGTTAGCATTGGAGGTGTTGATAGGTGTATGCTTCCTTGTGCTAAAACAAGCTGACTGTTGCATGGCTGTAGCTTCATGTTTAAATATGAGAGCGGTATCAATAAATATATTTCACGTCACGTGTCTATTCTATTAGTTTCAGGCCAAACTCATGACTTTTTTGTTAATATGGAGTTGTAATGACAGTTTTACATTATTCCAATGTCTAATATACTACATACTGTATGCAACTTAAACCAAAATACTGACAAATCCATAAGGGAGACAAACGCTGGGGGAGGGTTTACTTACAGTTCTGTAGATTACAGTATCAGAACAGGTGCATCTTATCCAGAGTTACACCCTGGATATGTTGTCCATACTGGCTTCATATTGTATTCTGTGTATTCAGTATTCTGTATGAACTGAATTTCAGACTTGTAATGCTTAGTAAAACACCTTAAGACAAAATTACCTGTGCTGAGTATCTAAAATACTTCCTGTATTTCAGCATCCAAGGAGAGCTTAATGCTAAATATTATCGTTATTTGCACATTACTATTTTTATACATACTACTATAAAATATACAAAAACTGCTGACTGAACTCGTAGAATGTCAACAGAAATAATATAACATGGAACAACATAAACAATAACCAAATATAATCAATACTTACAGGTTTGATCATTATCTGACCAAGAGAATAAGAACCCACCACAGCAGGACAAAATGAAAGGTAACTATTTGTCCCTAAAATTTGGCGTGCAGGCTTTAATTTGAATTGTAAGCAAAATGATCTTATTAATTCATCATTTAATTTGTCTGTATTTTCATCATCATATTCTTTTCCAAGTCTGGCAGCCTACAGATCCCAGATCACACATAATCAGACGACTTTTGAATAAATCTGCTTGTAATCATCACTTCCCAACCCATCACATGAAGTAATGAGGCCTCAGATAAAACACCAGTGTGTGTTTTTTTGCAATCAGATTACATGTCATTTTTCTAGTGCCCGTCCCTACCTACAGTTTGTCTGACTGGTGCTTGATATGAAAGATCATATGATTTTTTATTCTAACCAGATTACTTCAGGAATCAGATTACATGCCATTTGTTCTCCCCATCCATTAAACCCTCAACTGGGGCTTTAGAAGAGGTGGTCTGCATTTTTTTTTTTTTTTTTCTTTGTGTAAGCGGATTATTTTTGTAATCTGATTCCATGTAATTAGTTACTCCCTATCCTGGCGTATCACTAGCTGGGGCTTTAGATAAACAGGCGGCGTGGAGAGGCTCTGTTGCCGATCAGCACGGCAAAGCTAACGGAGCTGATGGCTATTAGCATAATTAATGTCATTGCCGTAATGCACTCCAATTCTGAGACAGCTGGCCACACACACACACACACACACACACACACACACACACACACAGTCAAACCCTTACATTTGTATACAAGCCTAAGCATGACAGCAGAGACATAATCAAATCTGCTACGTAGAACTCAAGGCTCAACATTAAAATGTCACGTGTGATCTTTCCTGTTCTGTGACGCTAACGTGTCACTGCGATGACAAAGGTGCAACAGTCAGTCAACTCACTGTTATCTGAAAATAATGTACATCATGTCCCAGGCATTAAAATAAAAGCATACACTGTGACGTATTATGTTAAAAGCCGGGGCAAGATAGGTTAGATAGAACGTAGGCCTGTGTGTTAAAGATAGCACAGGATGCCTGAGGGGGTGTGACAGCAAACCAGGGCTGCCTGCTCTTTCTCTCTCTTGTTCTTTTTTTTCTCTCCCTCTTTTTCTCTTTCTCAACACCTCCCAATTTCTCTCTCGTCCTCTCTCTTCCTCTTTCTCTTCTCTGCACCACGCAGCTATAAAGCAACTGTAGCTCTGAAGGCGAAGCACACGGAGCGAGCTGGATCTGTCTCAGATTCCTCTCTGCTCTTAACCATTTCAAATCTCCGGTGCCAAGGACACCGAGCGAGCTTAGAGTGTGAAAAGTAAAGCCACTTAGCGAGGAAAATAAGCATATCACATGGAGTGAGTTGGCGTGGCTGCATTCACATCGACAAATGTGTTGGTGATTTGACACAATTTTGCAACCTCGGCCAAGAATTTGTGTTTTCTGTCTTAAAAAATAGACACATTTTGTCCTCAAACTCAAGACCAACCGGTGTCTAAGTCGTTCCAAAACTTGCAGCGACAGCAGATTTATTCCCACGACATAACGTGTTCACATGGCTGATCGCAGGTACACTAACTTTTATCACACCTGCACCAAATTAGTCAATTTTCAACAGAGCTCGAAGAAGCAGTGATGTGGAACAAACCGCTCACCGTTTTCTATCGGGTACTTTCAAATAAAACCGGCTAATCACTGAGAAAAGAGAGCGTTGGTGATGCTGTGTGGAAAGAACAAGTACACGAAAGACGGAAAGTGTTACCCTGTTCACTTTTCATGGACTAAACAAAAAGTCGACACTTTCTGTGGTATCTTTTTTTTTCCCCCCTTCTCGTAGAAAGTCATGATCTGTAGCTCAGTTTCATTCTGGGTGATGTAAGAGAGCCGAGAAACCCAACAACTTCTTTCTATCAATTTGCAGAGGTTAAGCTAGCGTTAGCATTTCTTCACCTATGCCAGCAGTCTTGTCGAGCTACACTTTTGCTCCCTAGAGGCTGAAGAGCTGATGTTTATGATGCTTAGACATTTCTTTTGTAACTAAGCATCAAGACATAGCAACCTGTTCTTACTTGTGTTAGTTTCAGGTATTGCGTCGGCTACCTTCTTTTTTGTTGTTTAATACCAAACAGCCTCACGGAAGTGAGCGACACCTTATACGACGGTTGTGGTGGAAGGTGTTGGAAGTGTAGCTGAGAGTGTTTCCCACTCCAGGGTTACTAAAAACTATTCCCTGTCTGTTGCAGTTACCTCCCGCAAAGGTCTCTGAAGGTCATCCAGAATTCACAGAACCATAGTTATATTCGTAACTCTTGTTTTGCTTTGCCACACCCTGTAGGTGTGTACGGTGTGTTCTTATTTACACGTTGCAATGCACTTATCTGCATGAATTATCTACATGTGTGTATCAGACTTGGGAGATTTGGAGCTGTAGTTTGAAGCTGTGTTTTAACCAGGCAACAGGGTTTGACACAGACTGGTTGACAAAGCAGCACAAGCCTGGAAACCTTCTTTTTTCTAACATAGACTCAGACAAAGGAATACCCTGGACAGCCATATCTCAGGCCCGACCTTTTCACCCCATAAAGGGTCAATAGGTTTGAGATGTAGCCAGCGGCAAGACAATGACAAAAGCTTGGGAAGCAACAACAAAAATGTAAAAATCAATTGTAAAACTGATGGAAACGAATGTAATCAGATCCTCTCTTCTACTTCTAGTCCTGGTCCAAAGCACAACTGGAACACTACCCAGCATACCATGGAACCGAGCCATGCTGTTTAAGGCAAGTAGTTGTAGCCGAGTAAAGTGACATCGAAGCTAAATATGTTGATGTTTAACCTAAACAGATCAAATGTGAGCAAGGAATTGTGTAAATCTGTATAAATTACTATAAATGATAAAAATGTGTTTGAGAAATTCATGCAGATTTTGCAGGAAATAAGAAGACAGCACAAGACATACAGTATGTTTCAATCTGTTCAAGGGTAGTAGCCTTATATTAAAAATTGAGTTAGCTACTGTAGCAGAATAAGTAATGTAGCAAAGGAAGGAGGCCAAGAGTTGGTACTTAGGAAAGCTGAGTAAATGTACCTTTTTCTAGGGCGGTGGAGTGAAAGGTTACTGAATGCACTCATGTAATTTGAGATTTACAGCTGTCTGTCTGTTGCAATGTTTTAAGCTTCACCTGCACATGGTGTGCTGCAGCATCTGCCCCGTTGGGAGCAGAATATCACCTATCAGGACCTGAAAAGACGGCAATCCAGGAATAGTTTCACCTGCCTCGAACCAAACACAAGGAAGCAGAACACAAGCCAAATCTTCCCCGTGGTATGAAGTGAAACTGGAGTGTAAAATAGCAACAGTGTGAAGCTGGAGATGAGTTTAATGACATGAAGTCCACTGGCAGGATAGCTGAGAAACACAGGAGACACGACTGCTGCTTGAGCAACCTCCAAGACTTCATGATCAGCATTTTTTTTTTTTTTTGTATGAGTTAATGGGGTTATATTGCGTTTTCAGACGAGTGAACTGACATTAAATTTGAAACTAGTTCTCACTGATTAACATGCAGAATTTAAATGTCATGTGCTTTACTTGAGCTCCAACTTTGCTCATTTTCTGTAATGTCACATCCAGAAAATTTAGCTAGCTATGTTGTAAAGCTTACTGTTCCATCACACTGCTCCGCTTCCCCGCATGAGGTTTAAAAAAAGAACCATCCGCAGTACTGATGCAGATCAGACGAAGATAACGACATGAGGAGAGACTCCTGCTACACATGCTACTGTTGCGTTAGGATTAACTGAGGTGATGAGCTCGTTACTGTTTTGTCTTATACTAGATCTGAATGTTACACTGAGGCCGTGCGGGATGGGGGCAGGGGGGGTGAATTAACCAGGTGTGTGACAGGATCAGACCGAGTGAGGTCACAATAAGAGGGATTGACGTCACAGCGTCCACACCGTGACTGGACACGCATGGGTGCACACGGTCGCACAAACACAGGCCATGAGTAATAGGTGGGTGCTCATCATGACCTACAGTACAACAAACCACGGAAAGAGTTTCGATTCGGTGTCGCTCCTCGTCGTTATTACTTCTGACGATGGTAATTTACAAGGTATTCACAGCATTAAGTCCCGCGAGAAGCTCCCTCGCAACACGAGCACAGCATCAGTGCACAGAGTATACATACAAGTGAGGTCACCTCTCCATAATGACAGGGGCTATTATGGTGGCAATCAGAGATGAAGACCAAATGAATCATTAGAAAAATCCATCAAAAAGCACTGAATCTGTGTCATCATCATCATCATCATCAGCAGCAGCAGCTTTGTCCTGTGAATCAGGTGAATCTGGGGCAGGCTATTGTGTGATTCAGGATGAAGATGGATCACACATGTATGGTGTAAGCATGTGTGTGTGTGTGTGTGTGTGTGTGTGTGTGTGTGTGTGCCTGTACTGCTATCTTTCAGACTTTCTTGGTCCTCTCTTCTTTTTGAGGCGTAGGCCTTGAGGTTTGAGGTTAAGGTTAGAATTTAAAACAGGCCACTAGGTTGAAGTTAAGAGTTACAATTAGATATCCGGTTGCTCTGTTGCCGGGATCAGGACTGGGAAGGGCTCAGATTACAAGCTCCAAACACAAGTTTCACATTTTCACACTTAAAGAGGCATTTCACAGTTTTTCTTCTACACCACTATAACACTGCATCACACACTACAGCGTGTTTTGCTTTTTCTCTCAGATGCGCTCGGATACACCCAACACTTCTCATTTAAATTTGGAAGGCATGTTATGTGGGACAAAGCCTCAGCTCCCTGACAAAACCCATACACCAGTTTCTTGTCCCTGTACAGTCAGCATTTCAAACCGTTTTAGACTTTTGGAGTTAAAATCTGGGCAGCTGCATTTACAGATTTCAACTCAAGCAATAACAACAGATGTGAAGTCTCAGGTGGAATATGAAAATGATACTTATAAGCCCGTCACACGTCCAGATACTGGGTCTGACCGAGGCCCCCGGACAGAGCTGTGTGTGGTGCAGTCAGACACAGCACAGAGTCATATAAATGTGAGTGTTTTGGGGGTCTCTGTAATCCTTCCTCCTCTTTCAAAACACATTCGAACATTCAGTTGGATCTTACATGAAAGTTCAACAGTCAGATTAACTGTTAAAGAAGTTCTCACCTTTTTTGTGTGTGTGTTTGATACTATCCTCTTTGCTGTGGTGTGGTGGGGGATTTTCACCGGTGGTCACCTGTTGGATTTATCTCTGGGACCAATATGCCCCAGTACACTGCAGGTAATCATCCGCCACATACACAGCAACAAGAACATTCACACTCAAAGGGTAAAACAACCATGAGAACTGGCTTTGTTCCTCATTTAGACTTGCACAGGTTAGCTAATGCAAGGCTAGTGATGGAGAGGAGGAAGGATTACTGAGAGTACTAAACAGTCCCTACATTGACATGGGCAAGAAATATTAAAAAAGTGTTAATCGATCCAATGACGGCCTGCTGGGTGATTCAAACATCTGGCTTATCTGTGTGTCATGAAGATAACCACCTGAAGTTTTACATATCTTTTTTTCCCTTTCAACAGTGTGTAAAACGACAAGCTTCTAGCAGGGACTGGTGGGTATACAAAGCAGCTGTATACCTGGCATGGATCTTGTGGTGTCCTGTGGGGGATTCAAAGTGAGCTGCTCTCTGCTGGGACAATTTAAAAAAAAAAAAAGAACAATCTGCACAGCAGCCAGGACCGACAACTGAAACCCTGGACAAGAGAGGAACCAAAAGGACCATTTGGTGGACGCTCCATCCAGATCACCTCAAAGGAGGAAGCTGTATTCATCTCTCAACACTAAGTTAAGTCTTCCTACACTTCACTAAATGGAAAGGGATGAAGGATGCTGCAATTTGTAAATGAAAGGTACCATTTTGGAATTGTGCAGAAACACAAGCGACTTGCAATACCACTGGCAAAAAGGAATATGATGTCAGAGGTTAGATAGATAGATAGATAGATAGATAGATAGATAGATAGATAGATAGATAGAGCAGAAATGTGTGTGTAGGTTAGAGAGAGTGAGCGTTTGCATGTGTGGAAATGGATGCAGAGCACATACAGAACAATGTGGGCATGTGAGCATATGTGTAGGCATGTGAGTGCAAATGCAGGACTGTGTGTGTGTGTGTGTGTGTGTGTGTGTGTGTGTGTGTGGGCATGTAGGGATCGATCTGCCTGTGTGCCTGAGCGTGGTAGGTGCTGCCGGTGTATCTGCGCATGTATGTGTGGCTTCGCCCCGGTGCATCCCCGGCTCACCTTCCAGGCAGCAGGTCCTCCAGAGGCCCGAGTGCGTCATCACCTCCTCGTTCTTCTTGCTGGTCTCGTTCTCGTTGGTGCTCTTGATCTTGCAGACGCCGCGCGAGTACAGCCAGTAGTCTGTCCCCACGGCGATGGTCATGAGGCTGAAGGCGGCGAAGGCCCCCACCGTGGTCAGCAGCATCTGAACTCCGCGGTCAAACACGCCCATGTTGCCGCATTCCACGAAAGGGGGGCCCCCTTTCCTCTTGATGTACAGGAAGTAAATATTTGTGAGTTTGCGTCGCCACGCCAGCTCGGAAAGCGGGGGGTGGGCGGCGTCGGGCGGACGACGGTAGCGGGGGGCCGCTGGGGGGGCGGGGGAGTTAGGGGAGCTCGGGGGAAATCGTATGGTTGGTTTTGGGTGGGGGGGCAGCAAACAGGTGAAAATTAAGATGAGGGTGAAGGTTCGGGGGTGGATGGGTGGCTGTTTGGCCCGGCAGGTGGGTCAAACAGACTTTGGCGAGGATGACAGAACCTTCAGCTACAAAGGTTCCTAATTTCTAGTCCTCAAGTGGCAGTAAGTTGCCCTGCTCTGGAAAAAATGTTGACCTAAAAACACAGGCTTCTAGCAGATCCCTCAAGAGACCTGGTCTGGGATCTAGGCCTACTTTGTTGAGTTGGAAGGCCTCTAAACGTCAAACTCTGAAAAAGGCCGAGATAATGAGAAGATGGAGGATTTTGCTCCTCTTCTCTGTGGTCGTCTCAGGCCTGAATTTGGCTTTTCCGAGCTGACTAAAGCAGTTACATGTATTACAATCCTCACAGCTTCGACGGTGATGTATGGAACGATGTGCACGTAGCGCTTGATTTTTTTTTTTTTTTTTCCCCACTCAGGCCGTCACATACAGCCTAACACTGTCACTCTGCTGCTCACACACAGACACACACACACACACACACAGACACACACACAAACAGACGCGCAAACACTTGCTCACGGAGCCAAACTTTCAACCGCACACACCTGTACATGGACAAGCACACGCATACATGCAGTGTGAATTAATTCATACTGAAAAGGGATGAAGAAACATGGGGGTGTGGGGGCGGAGAGTGGTTAAGACTAACACAGTTGGCGGCCTGATTTCTTTAAAATGGCCCCAAAAAAAAAAGAAAAGAAAAGAAAGAAAGGCAGAAGCAGAGACCTCCAACAAACGATGACACAATTCAGGATGAGATCTGACTACCTTGATGCAACCCAGTGGATCAGTGAATTATGGAGGCTCATCTCAGGCTTTTCTGAACAATCAGGCTATCACATGTATTCTGTGGGAAGACGGTGACGGGAGACAAGACAGACAGGCAGGGCCCAGAATATGTGGAGAAAAAGCAAAAAAAATAATAAGGACTGGATGTGCTGTAAGAAATGAAAGAACAGACTCAAACCAGCAGAATCAAGCGCTCCCCCAAAATCAAGGACAGAACGATAAATAATGCCAAATAATCAGCTGGTACCATGACTGCCATGAAAACCAGCCATTCCTTAAGAGATGAAGGAAAATAAACCAACCAGGGACGATCAACCCCCTTTCCAAATAAAAAAAAAATCAAGCCAAAGAGAGGAGGAAAAATGTTAAGTTATGAAAATCAAACGACAGCCTGCTTAGTTTTCCTTTTTCCTAAAATTCTGATCCCCAGTTTCCATATGTGGTCCCTAGACCTTTCTCCGGCGACAGAGGAAATCTGCTATGGGGGGATAGAGGCAGCGGTACCGACGGCACACCGCGGAGAGAGGGGCGCATCCAGGCGGAGAGGCCGAGCATCACCGGTCATGCAGCCGGTCGCAGGAATGAGGAGGACACGGAGGGATGGACGAAGCTTCCCGGAACGTCAGAGCCTCTTCCTCCAGCATCCAAACGATCCTAGACGGTTATATCACGGCCAACCGGAGCACACCGAGCGCACACAGACACACAGCCGTTCACTGTCATCACATGAAAATCATCAGAAATCATCAAAAGCAATGATTTTTTTTTTTTTTTTTTTTGGCAAGGCTGTCAGACGTGGTTGGGGGGAGATTATGTGCGCAAAAAAAATTATAAAATTTCAAGTCGAGCAACACACCAATCCTTGGTTTCCTCGTTTTTCTTCTTCGCAGAGCTGAGATAGAAGTGGAGAGAGGAGAGGAGGAGGAGGGGGTGGATGATGGTTAGAAGCAGAGGACGAAAAAAAATCGACACAACCAGAGAGCGAGGAGGAGAGAGAGAGAGAGAGAGAGAGAGAGAGAGAGATGTTCCGTGCGCAGCAGCAGCAGCACTTTACGCAAAAACAAGCGCACTGCAAAAAAAAAAAAAAAAAAGTCCTTTTCAACAAGTAAGTTCATCCAATGCTGAATTTCTCATTTTCCTCAACACAACAACAAAACGTGTCAGCCTGGTGAGGCCACCAACTTGTTTGGAGAATTTTGTCTTTAGATTCATTTTACTTGAGTCTTTTGTTGTATGTTGAAGGCAAAGCAACTGTGTTTGTACAGGACCTTACAGACACAAAGTGATTTACATAAGCTGAAGAAATGCATTAAAAGAATGTGTAAAAACACAAAATAAAATCAGTTAAAACAGAATAAAATGAGTCCAAACGATACAAATTCTATTGTGTATTTTAGTTACAGTAATTGCAATAGCAAGAAGAAACAGCATTCTTTCAAAGAAATTTGGCAAACAAGTTAAATTATAGAAAATGATGAATGATTTGATGAATAACCAAAATTTTAGAAACACTATCTCCCTATACGCTAAAAATAAAGTCTCTAAAAATGTTTAAATTATTTAATGTCGCATATTTTATTAATTGAGTGAACTATTCAATTACATCTTTTTTGTTGCATTTAAAATGAGTCGTTCTTTCAAAGAAATAGGTGTAAGTGGAAATCAACAACTGCTTAAAACTATCTAAACTCTTAAATAAGTGTGTAAGAATATTCGCTGTTTTCCCTTTAATTAGCACCGATTTGCAAAGCTATTTTCTGGAAACTTCCCGAGGACTTTTTTTCTTTAAATAGCAGACCTCTAGAATGAAGCATTAGCATTTTATTTCCCAATTAAAGATCCATGTTGTTTCAAAGCTCTCTCCACGCTGCCAGGAATACTCAATCTTTAATTTATTCATTTGTGCTGGCTTAAAAGTCAAAGGTTTTACGTCTAAAAAGACTGGGCTGAGCCTAAAAAGAATTGTCTATGTGTAAGTTTTTAAGTGTAGATATGTGAGCTTCCTCCCATGGTTACTAAACCCCTTACAGTCCTGACCTCAATGGCAGCAATGGCCTTGTTAAAAAAAGACCTGAATGTAGAACAGATGACTTATTAAGGCAGATATTTTTTGCAGTATGGTTGCCTTAAACCGCTGAAGGAAATCTGGGGTTAGATTGTCTGGTTTATGTAGAACAAAAAAATCTGACTGCATTTCATGAGGGCAGCAGGTGTATCTAATGTTTATAAAGATACACAAACCAAGTTCAAGTCCCTTCGGCAGCCAGCCCTCCACCCTGCTGGAGTGTCCTCCAGCAAGGCACCGCTCCACTCGCCCCTAACAGCCTGTGGGGCGCTGCTCCGTGGCTGACCTCCGACCTCCGGCCTCTTCATAGAAGAGGGGGCACGAAAAAAAAGATAATTTTCTGACAGGGATCAATAAGGTGTCACATTATTACCATCAGCAGGGTTATTATTTTCCAACAGACTGACGTGTATTTTAATTTCCTGGCGAGGGGAAGATGTGAGACACAAATGATGAAAGGGGCGAGTGTAAAACACCTGACCGGGCGGTTAAGGGCTTGGATGGCTTCAACAGAAATAGATTGGTTAGGCTGTAAAGCTCAGTGATCCGTGGCCTGTATGTTTGACTCTGTCATATGTTTCATATCCCCGCGCCTCGCAGAAAAGACAATGATTCTCATACTGTCACAACCACTGAAATATACTTCTTATTATATTTAGAGACATGCTCCAAAGGTTATTACAGAGTCTACAGTGGAATTAATTCATTTTGATATACAGTACACTTTATAATGTAGGTATGCATGCGCATGTAGATGACAGCAATACATGTAGGCGGAAGTATTCTGCACAAAAACAGGAATGGGAACGAATATATCCGCATGTGTGGCTGGATAATTTTCAGTATGTTTTCAATTATAGCTCGAAATATATTCTGAAGTTTGTTTGTTTATGTTGTTATTAGTCACATCCTGTTCATCCTCACAGTGCACCATGGTTACTGCTGCCTCTTCGTGGTGCTGAAATGGACAGCTCCCTCACTGGATCCAGAAGCACGGCAACTGTCTCCCTCTTGTGATAGGCTGCTCCGTAGCCACATGGTATTTTCATGGGGATTGCCAGGGATATAGACACAGATGCACACACACACACACACAAACACACAGATACTCAGTGCAGCAGGGCCTTCTGAGTGGAGACAGAAACGGTCTATAATTTCCCTCTCGATGTCATGTGAAGGTGGGTTGAGGTCTGGTAATGATTTGGTCGTTGTGGATGCATCAGGTTATCGTCCTCATGTTTGAGATGCTTTCTTTCCTGATTGCTTCTCTCACTGGCCTCTTGCTCTCAGTGAGAATAAGCAGATTGAAAATGGTTAAATAGCTAGTGACATTATATTGGTTTTCGTAAATATCCACCCTGCTCTGTGAGGCGTTTCTGAGCGAATCGCTCTCACCTCTGCACTTTGGTGGGAGTCGAGCAAAAAGAGTTTCAGATCATTATCACATCAGATCAGTAAGTAAATGAACAGTGCTGTGAAAAAGTTTTTAGGAACTGAAAGTAAAGTGAGAATACTTTCAAAAATAATCCCATATACTTTAGTTTTTAGTGCAGTAAACAGAAAAAACCTCAATCAAATTAATATTTGCTGTGACCATCCTGGATATATGTGGCCACAGTCTTTCAAGGTACTAACTGTCAGATATATTTGTTCAGAACATCTTGGACAACTTCTGTCTCTTCATGTGATCCCACACTGACTCTTGCTTGTTCGTCTTGTCTCTGAAGACAGGTCTTAAGGGCTCTGGCTGAATGTTTGGGGTCGTTGTTGAATGTTGCAGAATGAATGTGGGACCCATTAGATGCCTCTCTGATGGTACTGTGTGGTGGATAAGAATCGAAACGTCTGATGTGCCTAAAACCTTTTGCACAGAGTGTAAGAGTGTTACGAGTTGAAATCAGTGGTTCCCTACCTGATGGTCAGGATGTCTTATAGGGTTGCTGCACAAAATTATATTTATTCTTTAAGATATTTTTTTAAATCGCCGGATAATTTTACCTCTTCTTGCCTCTAAAAATTATTGAAATAATAATTTCTCAGTTGACTTGTCAAAACATATAAAGCTCTGCAACCAATGATCACAACTCAGTTCACAACTAGATGTTGCTTCATGTCAAGGGTTCACAAGCAAGAGAAAGAATGTCCCATCCCAACATATTGATCCTATTTATGGTGCCACGGTCTGGATTGTGTTACACAGGAACAAACGAGTGTACAGGCTTTCAAATGTACACTGGAATCTGGATGTTTGTACTGATACTGAGTGGATTATCTTTATTTAATTAAAGCCAGTTGAAACTGAAATTATTAGATAAGTTTTAGTTTTGCATTACTTCAAAACTAATACTACAAAAATCGTGTGAGACACACAGTACAAAAATAAAAGGAAGTGATTAATCTCAATTTCAGACTTAAATACCAAACTATCTCTGAAACAGCAGCAAGTAAGATGGACTTATAATTTTAAGACACATAGATTCCTTTCATTTAAATAAAAATAAAACTAATAATTGTATTTATATGTATTTTTCTCACAAGAGTGATATCCCAATAGGAAAGCCAGGCAATAATGAGTTTAACCATATCAATGTACATGTAGAGCTCCATCCAAGTAGAAAGGGAAATAACTAATCAGAACATAGCAAGCTGAACCGTAACCATCTACTATCAAGGTCTTGAATGACAGGTGAACTGATCCTAATAATGGCTAAGATTCAACAAACAAAGTGTGAAATCCTGATCTAAAGAGAGTGATTACATCCTGGCACCAAGAAATAGATTTGTTTATGACGTTTCAGCAGCTCATATCCTACAAATACAGCAGCAGTGTAGCTGTGGGCCATACAGTACAAAGGCTAACTCACAGAGGAAGTGCCATTCTTACACAATATTTCACAATTTCTAGGTATCAAATTTCAGATTTTTCACACTTATCTCTTGCTGCCATTTGTAGCCTCTGATATGCAAAGTTGCTCGCTGCAGCTTTAGCTACAAGGCTGCTACTGGTGCAGGCAAGAAAGAGCAATTCAGGAGACCAGGAGTGAATATATAAACTGAGAAGCGCAGCGTAGCAACCGGATCAGCCTGTCAGTTCATGCATACGTCCATCCAGCATGTTTCAAATGATGCCTGAGACATCTACTGTTAAAGAAACTCGGAACAATGGATTGTTCTAGCACTTTCAAATTACACTAAGTTGCCTGTTGGGGATGTTATAATTAAATGTCAAAACTTCAAACTTTGAAAGGCCATAACTGCTGCAGCACTAGTTTGATCTGTGTGTAATGAGGGAGGCTCTGCTGGCCCACAGCTGCATACACCATTTGTTGGTGACGATGTGCAGCCGACAGTCTATACTTCTGCTTCTTTTGTTGGCCTGCACACATGTCCATACATGAAACTTCAACATGCAGCATGCTCCAATGATGCAGTGATATTTCTTGGTTGTTTTTATGCTTATGCTCCCTTACATTAACTTTTTTTTTTTTTTTTAACCTAAACTTAACCAAACCTTAACCTTAAAATGAAAAAAAATCTAATTTGAATCCTGTCCTCTCCATTTTGGAAGGCAGTAATAAATGATGCTGTCTTGCTGATAATGGCGCCATATCAGATAATGCTCACATGGTCATTTTGGAAGGCAATGACAAAGGTAATTGTTCAAAAAGTATAATGATCAAATGTGCAAAAATTGATGGGATTTGTTTAAGTGGGAGTGCCTAAGTTTCCTGAATAATTTCGAAAAGTACAGCAAGGTATTATGATATTGCACTATCAATCATTCTGAAAGAGCAGATTCTACATCTTTCAAATGAGCGTTGCCTCATTTAGTGACGCAAATCCTTTAGCCTAATAACATTTCATACACTGAGTGAATTACAATTACAGCAACAAAACTAAATCTGAGATCCTGAAAGACACACAGGGAATGACGAACATGAACGGTTTCCAAATGAAAGACACAAAAGATCTCCACAGAAGAGACGAAGCTGCAGATAAGAGTGGGAGGAAGAAAGTGAAAGAAAAAGATAGAGAGAGAGAAAGAGAGAGAAATAGAGGCAGAGCCACAGAGAAGAAGAGAGAGGCAGAGAGAGAACAGTCTGCCATGTTGGCCGCCCTCCCTCCTCCTCCTCTGGGGTCTAGAGGACATGTTTAACATTCTACTCTACTCCTCCTCCTCTCCTCTCATCCAGCCACAGCCTCAAGTCCCTGCTGCACTCTGGTTACTGATGGCCAGAGACGAGAGGAGAGGCACAGAAAATCCCTTAATCATGACCAGCGTGGCATTGTTGCTGCATTGTTGTTGCTACATGTTATGTTCTCATTCTGCACAAGCGACGGATGACACAAGTGCAGTTTGTCTATTGTTTTGGCATTTTCAAGGCTTTTATCCCGTCTTTTACCTCTAGATCAATGCAAGTTTGTCAAGATGCTCAATGCAGCAACAAATGTGTGTCTAAAATGGAGATCTGTAGACCGATATGGTTTAACAGGAAAAAAAAATTCTTTATGTTGACAAACAACATTCAAAATCTGCTGAGGCTTGTCTTACAGTCTGCTGTCAAATTAGAATTGCCTTTGTGATTTATTTCACTGGAAATGCAATCTGCTTGAGGTTTGTGTGCCTTTACTGGGTCCCATAATAACATGAGGCTAGATGCAAAGATCGTAGAAAGTTAGTAAGACAGTTAACTGTCTGCTGCACTAATTAGTATTCACACATTAAAGGTGCTTTGTGTAAGTTTTTGCTATCACTACATAGCCACCTTCAGCATTCACAGTTGTTTACTTACCAGTCTAGAAGAAACGCATCAAACCATTCCGATTTCAAGCAATATCAATGTTAACTCTTTTTTTGCTACTGTTTCTATCACTTATTTTATTTTTCTGAAGTTAGCATGCTAACTAGTTAGCCCCAGCCTATCCCGTCTCATAAACCACGTTAAGATAGTGAATCACTGTAGCATCCACTCTGCCCTCAGTCCAAGATGAGAAGAAGAAGTAGCCCTGATCACAGGAACACACTACCTGCATAGCACATGTCTGGCGGTTGCGTCGCTGACCTGCTGCAGCTTGCATGCATGTGTGTGTTCACATCAGCTGATGTGCGTCTGCTGCATCGCTGCTACTAATCATTTGGCAGCAGAGAAAACTTGCACCTTTAACAGTGGCTCAAAGGACAATGTGTAATGCGGTAGCAGTGACGAACGTACAGACTCTGCTGTTCTCCTCAGCTCTGTGAAGCGAACACCCAACTGGATTGTTCAGGTTCAGTCTCACTGCTGTTCTCATCAACCTGATATACAGCCAGAGCAAGGAAAAGGCCTCTTAAGACACTATCCAGCATCAGACAGATAGTGATTCATTTGTGAAGAAAGTGGAGCTTTTAGCGGCTAGTGAGCCATATTTTCTTTCCCCCAGATTCTTTGGATTTACATCAGGAGACACAACTCCAAAAGAATGCTAATCCTGCTCCATATCTGCTGGATGTATATATATATTCCACTGTGATAATATAGAAATGTTATGTTGTGGCCAAATTTTTTTTAACTTTTCAATCTGTTAATCAATCATTACGGCTTTAAACTTTAGTTTCATCTTTTGTGCTCTGTACTTTGAAACCGCATCTTCAAAGTAACTATTGTTAAGATGGTTTGCAATCTTTTAAACAATTGAAAATGAACATGTCAGAGTTTTTAAGGGATTAACTTTACTTTGCTGCAGTGAGCAAATGCGCTAATCACAGCTGTTCTTTTCAAATGAACCGAATAATGCTGGCATATTAAACGGTCTTGGCCATGTAGTGTATGCATGCTGATTTCTTAACAATTGTGTAAGAATGGGGGAACAGCAGGTAGGTGCTTACTGTCAGTTTTAAAGTACTATTATAATTAACGTGGATCTATGATTATTTCACGCGCAAATTGACGCCAACAGACCTTAAAGGCACATACAGTATATTCAAATACGCAAACATCCCGTGTCTAATTTAGGCTCTTTTCATCTTCCCTCTCCTTCTTTTTTTTTTTTACCTCCTTTCTGTCTTTCTCTCTCTTTCTCAGCCATAATCCCAAGTCCTTTTCTATCCTCCCTCTATCTCCACACCCCCCACCCCCTTTCTTCCTCTCTCTTCTCACTCTCCCCCTTGTTGCCTGAGGGTGAGCCAGGGTGTCCTGTTCCTCTCGCTCGCTCTCATTGCGAGCTTCCACTCTGCATGAATGACTCTGCGTTACCTGCTGCAACCTGGCCTACTTCGAAAGTTCCACCCCTGCTCTGCTCTAGCGCCACCAGCAAAGTCACAGCCAGACAGAAAGAGGTGGTGGGCTGGTGAATTAGCAATGTGGAGGGAGGAAGAGAGGAGATAAGAGTGGAGCGAAGAAGAAAAGTGTGGAGCTTTGAATATATATATTTTTTTGAATGCACTTCAATCCTGCGTTCACATTGTGGCAGTACTTCATAAAGGACAAGCTATTCATTGTTTTTCAGTGGGAGAACAATGGGAAATTTCCTGCCAGCGTTGATGCGAGGGGCAGCGGGCTTTTTGTTCTGGATTTTCCCAGATCTGATCTGCTGCTGTAGCGATGAAGACAAACCAGACATTGAAAAGCCTCTCAGGATGCAGCCACATCTGTTTGTCCAGCTGTTCTCTCACTCCTTTTTCATTTCAGACTGAGAGTTTCGGAGGAAAAAGGACAAAGTGAAATTTGGGCTTAGTCGTTCCACTTCCCTGTGTTTTCTTGCTTTCTTCTCATTTACAGTGGAAACACTTAATGTGGAATCACTTAAATAAATCACGTCCACATTCATTTTCAGACATCACTATAATTACCCTCAACATATTAGACCATCACTGAGACGACAGGCAGCTTGTACACTGAATTAAAATGGGTCAGAGTTTGTGTTGAATCTGCTACATTTCTGTGTTGTGCACAAACCTGGATCTGTTATTATTCTGCAATCTTACACTTTACATGCTGCAGATTTAGTTTATCCAGTCTTCACATTAGCTGACCCGGTCAGAATAAATTTTCACTGTTTCTCAGAGGGATAAACAGCAACGTGCTCGCTGTACTCACAGAAATGAGACTATGAGAAATATGGTCTATAAAAGAGCTTATAATGCTACACTACAGCTTTTATTAAAAATGTATGAGTTGATTAAAGCCCTTAAAAGGGTCATTTCACCCAAATATCACACTGACACACACACACACACACACACACTGTAGTGGTACAGGTATCAATGCAGAAAGTACTTTTTTTTTTTTAATATCAGTTTTATCTGTTTATCGTAATTATAGCGATGTATTTTTGACCCACCCTCCTTTCAGGAATCATTTGCATTAAATAAATAATAAATCAATGCACTCAACCCCAGCATTTGTAAAAGGGTTCTGAATCCTTAAAAGCATAAAGCAAAAGATTAAAAAAAAAAAAAAAATGTCAAACTCAATCTCAATGTGCAAACTGCATGCGTGTTTAATCATCCCTGAAACATGAATAAACTATTTAACTGGAGTGCTGTCCTGGTTTTGCATGGAAACACTTTTATTTTGTCACCTAATTGTTCTTCCTGTCCACATTTTTGTGCTGAGTGTGAATGCATTCACCTCGTATGTGCGTGTACTTTGTGTCCTCTGTCCCTCTTGTAATTCAGTCCCTCGTTCCCATGTTCTTTTTCAGTGGCCTTCCCTCACCAAGACTGTGGCTCTTCACTTCACATTCAAACAAAGATCAGCAGGAAATTCACCTCAAGAAATTCAGGGGGAGAAAAAAAGTCTGAATGAATAAAACAAAAAGGCCAAAATACTGACAATAATGTTGATGATGTATTGTATTATACTCTCATTATTCTCTGTATGAGACCTAACGTAGGTCAGGACGAAGAAACAAGACACCTGCATGTTAATGTGTGCTGGAAGAATGAGTCTTTAGCATTAGTTAGCATTTTAGCACCTTGTACTGAAGTCTTTGGATTTTATGAATGGGTTTTTGGTCACAAGCCTGAACACAAACTACAACATGAAATACATCAGAAAAGACCCCAGTCATGACTTTTGCTTGATTGCTGTCTTAAAAATGTCTTGGTAACAAGTGGCTGAATGAGACTCAATAGGTTGTCGAGCCAATCACGAAAACCGATCTACTAACCAGTCGGCCTTTACAGCCTTGTTGTGTTTGTACTCCTGTTTCTGCGACTATCACTCACTCTGTAAGAGCACAGGCTTGTGTAGAAGAGGTAAGAGCTAAATCAAAATACAAGTTGTAGTTTGGTTGAGGTGTAGTTCGTTTAGCCTAAACATTAGCTTTTTAGCTTGGCAAATGGTATGTAGGCTTCAAAGATCATAAAAGTGCTGCTCATTTGTGAAGATTATCCGGCTGAATAAAATCTTCACATCATGAAGTTTTGTTGTCATATAGCTTATTCTTTGCAACTAAGGTGATGCTAACTTCTGAGTTGGCCTACAAAAATACATCATCCCTGCAGCACTCTAGAAACACATTTTTATGTTATTTCAGATTCCCTGTGGGGCAGAACTAAAACATATACATGTGAAACAATTACAGGATTATTTTTGCAACGTCAATATGTGCAGTATACGTGTTGTCGCTTTCCTGTCAAAACCAGTGCATCAACTTGTCATGAGTTAAGTAAATTAGCTATTTTCAGCTTTGTGATAATACGTTTTTAAGATAATCCGATGATGGTTTATTTAGCAAAATAGAATTTTCATAACTTGAAAAAAGTCATTTTTCAAGGTTTTACAAAATCTTGCAAACTCTTTTGACTTCTAGGCTGAAAACCACAGGTATAATCAAAATACTGTGTAACTGCTTGATCAGCAGTTTTACAGATGAGTGACTAGTCACCTATAGAAAGCCTCGTATTCAAGGTCAAGCCTATAGGTCAGAGAGCTAATCACTGAACAATATGTATGCCTCCATCCTTAAGCCATGGGTATAATTTAAATAAGCAGATAAGTGCAGGAATGAGTGCAATGAAGGGAAAGAGGGAGAGACGAGCTAATTGCTGTGGATTTTCAGTCCTCAGAGGTATTGTCTCCCAGACCCTGCTGTTACAGAGGTGAACTTCTCTCTCCTCTCGTCTCCTGGGTGAACGAGGGAGGTCCCAGGGTGCTCCTCCCTCTTCAGAAGTCAGTGTTAATGGGGGCAGAGGAGAACGGAGGGAGAGAGAGACAGAAGCTCAATCCAGAGTCTCTCCATCTCTTTCTCACCCTTCGCTTTTTCCATTTTCTCTCTCTGTTCAAATTCTGACGTACTGTTGCTGATTCTTTTCTGTCCGTGTGTTTCTGACCCTCTTTCCGTGGTTTGTGTTGGATGGCACTCGCAGTGTGGACAATACTGAGCTGACACATTTTGTCCAAGAACACCAGCCTACACAGAGCCCACCTTATCTGCCGTCACCTGCTTGTCATTATTCTACATCAGATTAATTACAGTTATTGTGCATTCTTATGCAAGTATAGCAAGATTAGTCAGAGGACGTGTGTTCGTGTAGAGTGTCAAAGTGGGTTATTTTAGGCTCCTTTGGTTCCGGAGGAAAAAATCTTTTTGAGTTATTTAATTCATCTGCAATGAATGTGACAATCTGACAATGCGAGGCGACCAACTGTGGGTGCACGTCCACGCCTTGATCCGGCGTTAGACTGTCCAGGTTGAATCACTGATACAACTGATCAGCAGCTGAGGAAATTCAAATACAATAGAAATAGAATAGAAAATATCTGGTTCTTTTATTTTAAAAAGTACAAGGCACAAGCCAGTGTTTATAAAGTTGTTAAAGGTTTGATACTGTATTTAGAGTCTCAAACTGATGGTAAAACACACTGCTTTACATAAACCTATAGGATTATAAGGCATGGCCATTTTTCTATGATTAATTTAGTATGTTAAAAATAGTGAGAAAAATCTCTGGAACCAACAGCTCCTCCAACTTCAAAACTGTAGAGGTGATCATCAGTGCACTCGGCAATACACCCCACATAGCGAGGGTAAAATTGGCAATTACAGTTTGGGTGTTCCTGGTCTCCAGAGGATGAGTCACAAGTTCTTGACATTTAATTAAGTGCTACTATCAGGTCAAAATTTCCACTTCATTAGCTCTTAAGTGACAACGTATCCTGAAAACTGATGGCCGGGTTCTCATGAAGTTAACTTTTCATATTCATGCTCCCTGGAGGATGAGTCCTAATGTTTTAATGAGCACCTGACCTTCCCTCTAATACAATAAAAATTCCAACCAGCACACAAAAATAACAGAATCTAATGGGCAGACTGACATGAAATGTATACTGAGCTCATTTAAGCTGCCCAGAGAGATGAACTGTTTTCATTTCGCAACACTCATCGAACTAGTGCCACGTTCTGACCGAAAAATGTCCAATTGGATTCACGGATTATCTCATTATCTAGCCTATGTTGCACCGAAGGGTTCATTCTGGATTTAGATGGGCTTTACTCTTTCAACGTATTGGTTTGTGTTTGTCGCAGTATCACGACACTCCTAGCATTTGGCGACAGCACATTCAACAGCAGATGTAGGGCTTTTGTGTTGCCAGTCAGTGATGGATAGAAGATTGATACTATGTGAAAAAAAGTGAAGTTGATGCAAGTCTCTTGGGTTCAAGCCCCCGTGTCTGCAAACAGTTTGTTCTGGAATAGTGAAAGAACCAGATTACGGTACAATTAAAAGTGATTCAAACATAATATGTCTTGATGAATCAGGATGACTTTATTTGCCCCCATGAGCACAAGAGGACGAGATGATGAAGACTGATCCCTGTAGAGAAATCTATTCATTAGAGCAGCAAAATAGCAACAGGAGCCCATAAAGACTGAATGTACATAAAAGACAGTGTCACATTGGAGGATGTTAAGTTAAAATGCAACCATCAACTTAAACACTGTAATGTCCCATGGAAATACATGTTGGTAGAAGATAGTGCCCCTAGTGGTCAAAAACATCACAGGTTACCTTTTTAAGAATGAACAACAACACCTTTGTACAGCAGCTATTAAAAGAAACGCCTTAGACGGTTGGTTGGTGTGTATCTATAGTGAACTGAAGTGAAAGCAAAGTTTCAGAAGTTCTTCTAATTTCGATCCACACTGACATTTGTAATGAACAAAAGGACTAAATATGCAACCCTGGAACACAACCTTGCTTGACAATAGGTTGTATGAGTCAGCCCATTCGTGTAGAAAGAGATGATACATTTTTTTTTTTTTAAAAGAACAAGAAAAAACACAGGAAAATTGTTTTTAGTATCTTTTAACACCATTTCCCACAAGCCGGAGGATGTCACAGGTTGAACACTGACAGGGACACGTACTGATGCCGCATTCACGTCATATGGGAGTTACTGTTTGTTTGACATCGCCAATATGTCTGACTCGGCCCTTGATAATGTGGTAGTGCCTAAAAAGCAGGCAAACATGGATGACTCGTGTCAGACAAATTCTGTCACTGAAGGTAATTAAAATCAGCTTTACAGATTTGGTGATACACTGTCACCACAGCACACACAGCATTTTTTAACCCTCACATGACATAGTGGGTGGGTATCATGGCTACAGGAGAAACGGTAAGTACACCTCTCTTGAAGTAAGTAAAACTTCAAGACATTATTTAATTTTAAAACATTTATATATATAAATTCTAATACCAAGTATATAGATTTATCTTAGAATATGGCTGAACCCCCGTGATCACATTTCACTTTTCACACAGGAAGACTGATGAAAAGCAGCTCCATTGAGAGCCTGCACTGAGTTTCTCAGTTGAGAGGGATCACGGCCGGTCCGGATGTGACGTCGTGACTTCTGCTCTCTGTCGTCTTCATCATGCATCCTGTAGTGAAACCGCAACAAAATGTCCTTAAGGGCGTGCTCCACTGACCCTGAGGTTGACACTTTTGCTGCATATTGAAATGTCCTCTGGTTGAGGTCCGTCTCTACCCACCTCTTCTCTCTCTCTCTCTCTCTCTCTCTCTCTCTGTTTCTTCCTGTGTCTCTCTCTCTGGAAGTTAAAGGGCCAGTAGAGCCTGATTAGAATGCAGAGGAGGAAGGCTCTGCTGCAAATTGAAAACATATTGATTCTCCTCATGCTCGGAGGGAGAGGGGGCGAGAGACAGAGGGAAAAGAAGGGGAGAGAAGAGAGGGAGAAAGAAAGAATGAAAGAGAGGGTGAGGGAGAGGGAGAGAAAAGAAGGAGGAAAAAAATCTGGTGATGAAACAGAAGAAGAGAAGACAGTTGCCCAGTGCCAGTAGCAACTCGTGTGTATGTCTGGCCTCTGCCACACACACACACACACACACACACACACACACACACACACACACACACACACACACACACACACACACACACACACACACACATAGGCTATGCATTGTTTCATATACCAAGATAACATCCCATGGGTTCAGGGCTATGGTCACCACGGCAACGGGGTCAGGACAAGCGGTTTGTGCGCATTTGCGTGTGAGTGCATCCTCTACATTTGAGCGCATGCTGTCATGTCCAGCCGTGGTGGGGAGAGGCCGCGGGATGCCGATGAGAGAGGACAGCGCATAACACGTACAGATGTGCTGACTGCACAGTTTCCATGGGAACAAGCCCCTCCACCCCCTTCCACCACCACCACCAACATATCCCTCCTCCTTCCATCGCTCCTCATTGCTCTTGCAAAAGCTTGACAAGCTCCGCTAATACGTCTTCGCTGCGTCTTTATGTGTGCCCATGCATTCCTGGTGGAGCTACAGCTACAGCTCAATCTATCTTGTTCTGAGTGCATGTGTCAAGTATGTGTAAATGTGTGTGTGTGTGTGTGTGTGTGTGTGTGTGTGTGTGTGTGTGTGTGTGTGTTATGCATATTTGTATGTGTGACATGCTTGTCTGATTCTTTAATCAAGGGTGAGGGCGAAGAGAGGAGAGTATGAGGGAGGTGGTGGATGTTATCAAACAAAGTGGCTTTCTGTCTTGTGCACAGAAATAACACACACACACACACACACACACACACACACAAACACACACAAACACACACACACACACACACACACACAGGGTAAACATCATTTGTGTGCAGACAGACAATCACACACATTGCTGCTACCCTGGTGACAGGAACTGATTTAATGTGTGTGTGTGTGTGTGTGTGTGTGTGTGTGTGTGTGTGTGTGTGTGTGTGTGTTATAACTAGCCTACCAGTGCCTATCATAAAACCTATTCTTGTCTTGTCTCCTGTACAAAAGCTGCCATCATATGGTTGTCCCCTGCCACTGCATGTTTAATCATTGCAAAGAGTTGGTTACAATAGTGGAAAATCAGTGTGTGTGTGTGTGTGTGTGTGTGTGTGTGTGTGTGTGTGTGTGTGCAGTGCACATTATATGCATCTGATAGCATGTGCACAAATTGATTGGTATCTCTTTTAGATTGCTTTGAGCCAAGCATGACCATTAAACTGTTGAAGGGAATGCTGAAATGATGAGCAGTGCTATGGATGGATTTTCAACCCTTTCTCTAAGCGAGCCTTGTCTTTCATGAAGGTCACATCTAACATTTAGGGGTGGAAAAACACCTTAAGTATCATTTCTCTAAATGAAAATGATGCTTGTCTGACGTGTGTGTGTGTGTGTGTGTGTGTGTTGCGTGTGTGGGGAGAATTTAAAGTGAGAGTTGCATTGGCCGGGAATCGAACCCTAACCCACCAATGCAAAGATGTTCTTAGAGGTCTCTGGGGCCCTCCACTGGTCTTTTACTGTATTACACTCAACAACTTGAATGAGCTACCCAGCTGCTCACACCTGGCCACCCTTTAAGTGGAACTTACCTGCAGCCTCGAAATGAAGTCAGTTGTTGATGATGTTTCTCCCTACAGTCATCTTGTAAAACATCAACTAAAGCAACCAAACATTTGTGTTTTAGTAGAGAGAATTTAAAAAAAGAAAACAAAGTTTGATCAGCTCAGTAAACAGCTGATATGGTCTACAGTCTTACCATTTTAAATGCCTGTCAATGCCCCAAATATGACTGGTGAAATTTATATAGACTTACAAAACATGGTGTGTCAAGACTTTCAATGCTCAGACCATTTTGAGTGATCAATACTAATTTATGATGTCAAAGATTTATCCTTCATTTACTAATTTACTTTGTGCTATTGACAACAAAGTTGGCAGTGTAAGATGCAGGGGAAGAAATAGGAGAGGCCATAACATCAACATTAAGAATAGGACACAGCAATCTATGCAGCGCACTTCATACGGTGCATCCAACCAGTCTCTGTGAAAAATGTCAGGCACTGGAAACTGTTGAACATGTATTCACCAACTGCAATAGATGCACATCCTAAATGAAGAAGAAGAAGAAGAAGAAGAAGAAGAAGAAGAAGAAGTAGTAGTAGTAGTAGCAGTAGTAGTAGTAGTAGTTTTCATTTTTAATTTTTTTAATCAGTATTCAGATGATTTAATACAAGTATTCTACACACTCCACACAGTAGGTGGCGGTATGCACTTTTAAAGCGGCTTCGCGATCCGCTAAGAAAACCACAGAAGAAGAAGTCAGTATCACGGGCAACATCCGGTAATATCAGAAGGTAAGCTACAAAACTAAAATAAACCTCAGCAGCTGCTGTTTTTTTTTTTTCTCGTATCAACCAAAAGTAATCGTTATCTACATTTTTTGCCAATTGGTATTGCAATGATGTCCTTTCATAAAGTCGCCATTGCTTTTGCTCCCGACTAACAACAGCTAACGTTTTTTGCTAACCCGGAAATCGGTTAGCATGTTTGCACCTCCGGTTCCTTCGTTACGAGTCTCTGGTTCTTTATGACTCTGACTGTATGTTTAGGGTCATTATCCCGCTGTGGAATTAATCTTGGACCGATTAGACTCTTACCTGCTGGTGTTATGTGATAGACAATAAAACCATTGTTTTACGACAGCAAAACAGGAGCTTCTGCTGCTGTACGCTGTGCTGCTACTGCAGGAGAGTATGCAACGCGTCAGTCTTCTTACACTAACATTAAATGTTCAAACAAACAAGCTGTAGAAATCATGCAGCCATTTCCTCACAAGAATATCGTTGTGCAAACATACAGCCAGAGTTATAAACATCTATCTCCAGAGACAAGATGAAGAAGAAGGAGTCCTGCAACAGGTGGTTTGGCCCCCTCAGAGCCCTGATCTCATCATCATGGAGTCAGTCTGGGATCAAACGAAGAGACAGAAGACACTGAGACAGCCTAAATCTTTGGAATAAATTATTTACCAAGTACCTTAAAAATGTGTGCAAACGTACAGAGGAGAACTGGTGCTGCTTAAAAGATACAGGTTGGTTGCACCTAATATTGATTTGACTTAGTTTGCAGTTTTGTGCAAGAGTAAAACTGTTCATAGCACCAGCATCCTCACTTTAGTTTTAGTACCTAAAGTCTTTGCATAGTACTGCACATGCAGAAACAAGTACAATTATGGAACATACAAGTATGCTGTATACAAGTACAAAATGGAACAAAATAAAGCTAAATACAGCATATGACAAACATAGTTTTATGCATAAAATTGAAGCATGCCACACAGGTTAAAATGACTTATTTCCATATTGGTCCCAAACCATGATAACATGGTTAACTAAGTATTATTCATAATAGAAGTTGTACATTTTTATTAAAATACAAAATACACTTTCACACAGTTTTTCAAGGTACTCGGCAGGTATTTTTGTTAAAAACATCTTGGAGAACTTGCCACAGTTCTTTAGTGGATTTAGTCTGTCTCAGTGTCTCCTGTCTGTCATGTAATCCCAGACTCACTCCATGATGAGGAGATCAGGGCTCTGTGTGGGCCAGACCATCAGAAGATAATATAAGACAGGTCTTTATGATTTAGGCTGTATATTTGGGGTCATTGTCATCAGAATCCTCCCTGTGTGATGGATAAAAATCTAAACATATAAAACCTTAAGCTTTGGCACAGCACTTTACATTCTTACTTTAATCTTTTACCTTTATGCAAGTAAAAAATACCCCAGCCTCGAGGTGCAATAAACATTTTTTGGCACATAAAACTCTGAAGCAGTCACTGTGTGTTTGTGTACACGGGCTAACTGTTGTGTTTGACCTGCTTAGGGCATGCGGATTGGACTGCCCAGTGCAGAGACACTGCAAGGTGGATCCTTAAAAGCTTTAATTTTGGTGAGTGTGCAGAGCATGCAGATGCCTCTAACACACCACAACCATTCCACTTAATGGTTGGTTTGTGTTTGTTGAACTCCATGCTTTGCTCTAATGTATTTTGGACATGTTGCCATGTTGTTGGACTTCATCTTCTTCCTCCTCTGTGTTTACTCCTCACAGACGGTGCTCCTGAGTGCGTTTATGTTCCAGCTGCTGAGGACTGTTGGACTGAGGGCGTTCTCCATGGCATCTGAGACGTACACGTCGGGCACACACTCTGCCGCTTTCGTCACCTGTCCTAACGACACAGTAGCTAAAGACTTGGCCAGGTGATACAATGAGTAAATGTGTTTTCTCATGATTATAGAATAAAAGATAAAGTCAAAGTTCTGAAAATCTATTTTTGACGTCCCTCTTCAGTTACTGACTGGACATAATGAAAATTGAGTTTTAGCTCATATACCTCTTCATCCTGTAAAACAAATGTACAGTGCATTTTGAAAGTGTTCAGACCCCTTCAAGTTTCTCCCATCTCCACACAGGATCTCTGGAGCTCAGCCAGAGTGACCATCAGGTTCTTGGTCACCTCTCTTACCAAGGCCCTTCTTCCCAGATTGCTCAGTTTGGCCGGGCGGCCAGCTCTAGGAAGTGTAGGAAGGTGCAGTTCCTTCCTCCTCATGTCTTGGTTTTTGCTCTGATATGCATTATTAGCTGTGAGACTTTTTATATAGACAGGTGTGTGCCTTTCCAAATCATGTCCAATCAGAACATCACAAACATGATCAAGAGAAATGGGAGGCACCTGAGCTAAATTTCAAGTGTCATAGCAAAGTGTCTGAATATGATATTTCAGTTTTTCCTTTTTAATGAATTTGAAAAAAGTTCTGTGTTTTCCTTTTGTCATTATGTGGTATTGAATGTAGATTGATGAGGAAAAACATGATTTTGTCATAAAAACGGAAAGGGTCTGAACACTTTCTGAATGCACTGTAGATTTTCATTTCTGCCATTCAGGCAACAGGATTGTTGCCAGTTCTTTTTAATGCCATTACGTTTATCTGATTCATTCTTTTCTTCTATCTCTCAGGGGTATTGTGGAGAAGAAGTTAGCCGCTTGCGTCAACATTATCCCAGCAATCAAATCTGTGTAAGTTTAGATACGGCTGCTTGTCAGTGTCAGGTCAGACTGGGATGTCTGCGTCTGTATTTTGAACGTGCACCGAGTGTTTTTGAATAATGACAGGTCGTGAATGACACTTGCATTTAAAGTAAAGAAATGATCTTTTCATCCAATATCGGTGCTTAATTATACTGTTGTTGTATAATTAAAATCATTTTGTCTCGGTCCTTCAGATATGAATGGCAGGGGAAGATTGAGGAGGACAACGAGGTGCTGCTGGTGAGTGCCCACTAAGTCTTGTGTTATTATAAGATGTCTACATCTTAAAAGGTAAATTACTAAAACTGCTGTTGTTACTTCAGAATAATATTATTGCAACAGCGTCACATATTACCATAACTGCTACTGCATCGACTACAACTTTAACTGCTACATATGTTATAATTGCAGCTACAAATAGCACTCACAGGTATTGTTAGGATTTTATTAATATTGTTCATAAACACTGATAACCAACCTCTCCAGAGTATTTTGATTAAAATGTTGTGTTTGACCCACTTGCACTGAAGGGTCATTAGTTTGGAACGACACTTAATGTGGCAGCTGCTTCATGCCAACACACGCTAACGGTGTGAAAGGGTGTTGGGGGAGGCTGGAGGGGCTGGATTGGAATTTGTCCTGTATTTTGAAGTGTGACCAGTATTAGATTTTGCTCTTTCATGGCCTGCATCTCATGCAAACTTAAGCAGGACGTCAAAAACCATTAGCATCTCGTTAACTTTGTAGAGGAATGAAGTCAGTGTCCTAGACTCAGAATGGGTTATTTTTCAATATTAAAAGACTGCACATCTGATGAAGTCGGTCAACTTGACGTTGTGTCTCTCTCCTCGTTTAGATGATTAAAACAAGAAGTTCCAAAGTGCCTGCTCTTGCTGAATATGTCCGGTACGTCTGTTTTTTTTTTTTTTAGACCCACTGCAGAAAATATCTTGCTCCATCCCATCTCTTATGGGAACACTGGGCTGATCATTTCTTCCATTACCTGCCGTGACTCACACAGTCAGAGGGCATGGCTTTAAATTACTGCCGTTAATATGTACTGTACTGTGTGTAACGACTGTCTGTCTGTGCACTCGGTCGACTTATGACCGCTTGTTGTCCTCCTCAGCTCGAACCATCCTTACGAGGTGGCCGAGGTCATCAGCCTGCCTATCGACCAGGGCAACCCGCCCTACCTCAAGTGGATAGGAGAGGTCGTACCAGAATGAGGCTGCGCTGATGGATGAGGAGATGAATTAAAGGATGCATGTAAAAAAAAAAAAACGAATCTGAAATAATGTGAAATTTCCTCCCTTTCAAACACGCATCCAGTGCTTCAACAAGGCTAGAAACGCACTAAAACAATACCATCCAAATCTGTAATGTTGTTACTGTTAAGTGCACAAGACCAAAACACCACAAAGTAACACATTTGTTTTTTTGGAAATGAATAAAACTCATATTTTCTAAAGTATTTCCTATTTTGCTTTACTCAATAGTGAAGATCTTCTTTTCCTTTACTACCTTCAACCACTAGAGGGCAGCCTTGGTCTCTTGTTCCGTCAACCGAGCGCAGAACAAACTGTACTTCAGCTTTGACTTGTTTAAACCTTTTCACTGAAGTGTTTAAAGTGAACAGCAGCAACAACGTTGGTCAGATCTCTGATGTCTTAAGCAAAAAAAAAAAAAGCATTTTGAAATAAAGTGAAGGATTATTTTTCATTGGTTTTAGTCTTTCTTGGTGATCAACAGAGAGTTCAGAGGTCAAAATGACAAAGGTTACACATTTATATACATGTAATAAATATATTACATACTGCATACGTGCACATACTATGTGCAGTAGTTCAAGTGACATGATTGCAACAACATCAGGTTTTACTATGGTGCAAAAATATTTACATACAATATCATGTGTAAACATTTATTTATTCCACTCTCACCACACCACTCTTTGCTTTAGTGCTTCACCAAAGCTCTTGACAACATGCTGATAACACAACATCTTAATACAAACACTGAACGTTTTGTGATCACACACAACAGACTGATTAAAAAAACAATTATGTGGCAAGTTGGCCTTGTAATATAACCTGTCGATCTGGGATTTAATTAGACATAAAATACTGACTTCACAGCACACTACAAAACACAGCCCTACTATTTCAACCATCATGACCAATCCAGTTTCTTTACATTGCCTGTGTCAGCAAAGTGTTAAACTATGAGCACAAAGCAGAAGTTTTTCAAGAAAATATCTTGACACACTTGACAGGAATGTCTTAAAGGTGACAGAAGTTAAAAAGTTGTTTGCGTTATTCGCCACAGATTCATATTTTATATCATTGAATCTATGAAATATCCCCCAAAAAAGAAGACCAACTCTTTGCAATGATTTTAAATCTGTCTCATTCTCTTCATCTAAAGGTCTATTTAAATATTTAAGAGGATTTAAGATTGAAATATACATATTTAAACACGTTTCCTACATGGAGGTGTGCAGTTCCCACTACCATGTTTTAGATTTGATAGAAAAAAATGAAGTTAAACAGTTTTGCAGAAAACAGACTTAAATATATACTGCTATACTGAACAAAAATATAAATGCAACAGTTTTAGTTTTTTCCATTAGCTGAAATCTACTATCTAAGACTATTTTGAAGCACACAAAATACCCCCCCCCTCAAAAAAAATGCATATCTGTAGCTCAAGTCACACAGTTCAGTACCTAATAAATGTAAAACTGCACATTTCATTGTGACCAACCCAAGACACACCTGTGCAGTAATCATGCTGATTAATCAGCCTCTTGCATTTATAGTTGAATCATTGCACCTGTTCTTGAAACCTCCTCTATACCTATTTAGAGAGTGTTTTTATGTGTTGCTATTGCACATCTCATGTAACAAGCTAAAGCAAGTTAACCTTGAAGGAGGAAAAAGAAAGCACAAAAAATAAAAACCGCTAAACAACAGACTGAGAGATGTGTTTGTGTAAACAGTGGCCTACAATTCACCTGTGCCGGCTGCAGTAAAAGCCGAAGCAGTAAAAGTAAAAGGTTAACATAGCTGACGTTTGTCATTTCACCATGGGTTGCAGTGTCTCCCATTGGGACATGATTCATACAGCGCATTAGCCATTTCAGTGCAAGATGTTCCTGATCCTTACAAAAAAAAAAAAAAAAAACGTGGCAGTTTTCTGCAGCATAACAGCAATAAATAAATTAATGATGGTCTTTCGTGTAGTAGATCATTTACTTAGAAGAGTCGCTGAAGCCAGACCACCAACATCAATCTCTGATGGCTGATTAGGTAGAAAATCTGGGCTTTTCTCAGTCTAAATTACCATGACAGTTGGTACAATAATCTCACTCTCAAGATCAGGAGTGAGAAATTAAGACAAAACCATCAAGAAAAAAATGTGTCAGTCTTGATGATACCACTGTTTCTTCATGTCTTAGACTATTTGCAAAGATAACGTCACACTGAGCTTCATAATACTTTGGCTATTTTCCAAGGCAAAGTATTTAACACATTTGCGCTCGTACTTCCCACCTTTCATGTTTCCATCCAACACGGTTAACATCATGTCTGCTTCTTTTTTTTTTTTTTACATTCTCGCACCGTTGCAGAAAGACTTTCATCGTTAACAATGCGCACATCTCTGAGAATTGATTTAACTGGCCTGTGCCAAAATCCACTGGAAACAGGTTCACGTCTGTTACAGATAGCTGATTTCAAGCACAGAGTTTTTATCCAGGAGTTCTTCAGGTTGTGACCTGCTGTTTCGACCGGGCAGAGAGGACACTGCCTCAGCAGGATCGAGGCCTGGGCCTTTTCCACTCAGTTGCTTGGCACTTTGACCAGAGTCCTCCGGCTCAGGCTTACCCCTCTGCACCGCCTGTGTCCTTGAGCCATCCGTTACTCCACTGTGGTTTCCATTTTCTGACATTTTGCGTATTTCACTCATCTGTACGGCCCCTTCTGTTCCGTTGATTTCCTCCTGGTCTTCGTTTTCACCACAGTCTTCCCTATGCGCCTTGGTGACTCCTTCACTTTTTTGCATTTGAAGCACGATGCCGCCCCACTCCTCTGTGGGCCGCTGTGCCTCAGTGCCGGCCCTGTCGTTGCTCTTCACCCTGCGTGAAGTGCGGCACAGGGCCTTCCTGAAGCCTCTCTTGAAGTTGTCGGACAGAAATCCGTACAGTATGGGGTTGGCGCAGCTGTTCGCATATGACAGCACGACAACAAAAAAGTAGAGCCCCCTGAAGTCCCCCGGCAGCACCACCAGGAGGTTGATGATGTTCAGAGCGTAAAACGGTAGCCAGCAGAGGACAAACACGGCCACCACGACAACTACCATCCTGGTGATTTTACGCTCTGACTTCCTGCGTCGAGAGGATGTGGCCTGTGCCCGTTTTCCAACGGTTCGCACCTTTTGAAAGAAAAACAAAAGAACTTTTTAGCTGTCTCGCGTAAACACTCACTGCTGCTAATGCTGCTGTATCACATCAGACACAATATGATGTAATATGATTTATGACATGAGATACAGAAACATTTTGCCTGAAACAGTTAAACAGTGCGTAGCTCAAAACACTACATATCGCTGGTTGGGTTAGGGAAAAAAAATATGTGAACTGATCTTTCAAATATTAAAGTAAACAGCACAAGAGAAACACATTATTACTGATAGCATCAATGCTAGTTTATGCTCTAAAGTAATAAAATAAATGTAGTCTTGTGTTAGATCTTGTGGTGGATACTTAATATTTTCCCACAGAGTCATAACAATACTGACTCGGGCACAGTGTGCTTTTCCATTTTCTGTGCACATATTGCATCAGTGTAATGTCCTCCATAATCATTAGTAATCTCAAACGATAACGGTCCAATTATAAAGAATATTAGCGTGTACCCATGTGTTGAAAGCTGTTGCATTAAAGGGCTTCACTGCTTTTCTCTACATGCATACTTACATAATACATATTTTTGGTAATATATATATTTGTGGCAGAAAAATAATGTTATACAATAGAATTGAAAAGTACGTGGAGCTCTTTAATTCATTTTTGACCATGTTTGGTTGGTGCCTCACAGCTGGAGCATTTCTCCAGCGTGGTTCGATACGAAACTGTCCTGGTTGAAACATCAGTACAATGATAAACATCTGTATTGGAAATGATCTGATTCTTTGATTTAAAAAAAAAAAGTTAAAGGCATGAGCCTGTGCGCATATAAACATATAATTAGACAGTGGTGTACCTACCTTTGTTGCCATGGTTACTATAATAACAGTCATGGCTTGGTTAGGTTTAGGAAAAGATCATGATATGGGTTTGAAATAACTACTTCCTCAACATGAGATGATCTTTGTTGTCATGGTTAAAGTATGAACTCATGGTTTCATGTGGGAATCGAACATCGCTCTCCTCGTTGTTTGTTGACACATCCATCCACCTCAACTGCTTCCTAACGCTGACTTTGGTGCTCTTTATACTTTACGTCACCGCACTTTTGCCTTTGCTCTTGTCATAATTATAAGCGTCTCCTCCGACTTCACAACTCTGAGTAAACAAATCTAAACATCTATGTTACTATAAATGTTTTACCTTGATGACTATCAGCAGGTAGCACAAGCAGATGACCAGCAGCGGACAGAAGAAACCAACAGTGCACGTGTACACGATGAAAGATGTCTTCCACACTTCTGCTGGCTCCGGCCACACGATGCTGCAGTTCCCATCGTCCTTCAGCACATCGGCAAATACCACCACCGGCAGCACCACCACGAAGGACCCTGCCCAAACTGTGGTACTGATGGCCTTAGCCACATGGGGACGCCGCCACCAAGAGGAGCGGATGGGGTGCACCACGGCCAGGTAGCGGTCCACTGACATCACCGTCAGGCAGAAGATGCTGGTAAACTGGTTGATGGCGTCCACCGTCATGACCACGCGGCACATTAGAGAGCCGAAGGGCCAGGAGAGCAGAGCGTTCTGCGCCGCCAAGAAGGGCAGACCCAGCATGAAGAGCTCGTCTGCAATGGCTAAGTTAAGGATGTAGATGTTGGTGACTGATTCATTCTTGGTGTAGTTGACAATAACATGGATGACCAGAGTGTTTCCCACCAGGCCAACGACACACACTATCCCATAGATAAGAGGAATGAAGATTCCAGCCAAACCAGGGAGCGATCCAGGTTCAGGTTTGGTGCAGTTCAGACAGGTGCTAAAGAGGAAAGGGGCATCAGTTGGAGTGAAGCTGAGAACCGGTTCAGAGGGAGTGGAGAGCAGCAGGAAATGGGAGTAAGGCGGCACAGAGCTGTTGCTCCAGGTGGCTGTAGGGGCTTCCTGAGGCAGCAAGGAAACCTGGGTGGCCTGGATGATCTCCATGGAGGCGTTAAGGGATTTGAGGCAACAGAAGTCGATAAGATCCCATCAGTGACAGGTAAGCAACCCTGAAAGGCAAAGCCAAGTTAGTTAATGTGGCACATTTAAAAAAACAAAGGCAATGGAATGTGCTTTACATTACATTAGAGCTGTAGTTTGAAATTTTGGGTATTACACTTGTCTGCTTTATGGGGCTGGAGGCAAGAGGTAATTAGCTTAGCTTAGCTTAGCACAAAGACTGAAAGCAATCATTTTGTTGTCAAGAGTTAGATGAAGAGATACGCCTCCAATATCTGTGCATTCAATATAAAGCTTTAGCCAACAGTCTGTTAGCTTAGTATTTCTTAGCTTAGCTTAGCTTAGCTTATCGTAAAGACTGGAAAAAGGTAAACAGCTACCGTGACGGTGTACAACGGTAACAGAATCTTACTAATAGCATCTCTAACGTTCACAAATTAACATGTTATATCTTGTGTTGACTCTGTAAAACACCAATGTGTAAATGCAAGTTGTGTGCTTGACTCTTTCTTGGATGGGAGCATTGATTTTCTTTATTTTTTTTAGATAAAATAAATAATATATAATTTGTCAATTGGCAAACTTTTGAGAAAGCCAGGCTAGCTGGTTCCCCTTGCTTCCAGTCTTTATGCTAAGCTAGGCTAACTGCCTCCTTGCTCCAGCTCCATACAGACATTAAAGTGGTATCAATCTCCTCTTCTTACTCTTAGCAAGAAACTGAATCTATTAAACTATTCCTTTAAATGACATGAAAAAAGAAATACAATGTAAGACTTAAAAAAATTAAAGGGATAGATACCATTGTTGAACAGAAAAGGAGAAGAGACTGGGAAATTAAAATGCAGCCACATAGAGACATATTGATGATGTGGATGGTCAAAATTTTCAAAAGTTTGGTCCAATCTCAGCCCAGTGGCTTGTAGAATACTAAACTACTAATCAACTTAACAACCCTCCTTCCATCACAACAAAAACAAGCCTGCACCAGAACAGAAACATAACGCATTTAGTTCTATTAGTACGAGACCTGTTTATGAAGCCATACTGGCTTCTTAATTACCACCGGGTCGCACAAAGGCACACCTTCATCCCTCACAGCGATGGCTAATAATTGGTGCTGTGTTAGGAACAATACACACTGACCTATGGAGAAAAAAATAACAGAGGCATGTCCTTCACAACCTTGGCTTAACAGCATTAATGAGGATGTGAGGAAGGAAGCTACAGTAATTTACAGTGCTGCAGGATACAGGGGGAAATCGTGAGGGATAAAGTAAGGATATCAACATTAGCAAATGAAGGGAAATACGATACAGCTTGTTCAATTAAGCAATTAGTGTGTTTGGAGAGGCTTTTTTCTTGTTTTTATATTTTGTAAGAACAATCACAAATGGTTAAAAAAACAAAACAAAGAGAAGAAGACAAAACAAGTTGCTATTTGATTACGTTGGCTTCATTTCAAGCTAAAGCTCTAATAAGAAAATCACCTTTGTTCAAACTGTTGAAATATTTGGTACACATGAATCTTTCTCCTGTAGCTTCTGTATTTTTTCTTTCCAGGTCGAATGTAACAGCCAATAACTAGAGGTCAGGGCCTCAATTACAAAATCTAAATGGCCTTGGTTGGTATATGCTGTGCAGCTGTGAGATGACCTGAGCCACTTCATACTTCAAAATATGCGAGTTCACACACTTATATAATCCAGCAAATATGCACATGACAGTTTTTGTTATGTAAGGTCATTTTGTAATTTTGTCTATTGTATTTTCTGGAGCCATAAAATCAAAGAGTAAAGCTCACATATTTAACATTTTTCCAGGGTTTTATTTGAAGTGTTGATCCATGAGAAGATATATTTGTGGTTAAAAGAACTCTCAGAAGAGATTGGCTGACTGTTTCTTGAGTGATTGAATAAAAATATAGCAGATTTCAGGTAAAACACTCAGAGAAACTAAATCCTGCACGGTTAGATGGTTGAACTTAGACCAGCTTTATAATTAAAAAAGACATGGAAATCTCATTTCATACAATATGGGACCTTTAATAGAATTGGTAAATCTACAGTCATTTTAAGACACTTGATGCATTTCCTGAGCCTTAAAATAACCCAATCCCCAACTACATATGAAAACTACATATTTGGTAGTGTCCATATTTACATTAAAGGTAGATATATTCTTGTTTTACAACCAAATTTATAGAAAAAAAGTTAAATTGAAAACTATAAATTAAAACACCACCTGCTCACACAGAGTCCTGCAGTGATGATAAAGAATCACCCATTAAAACCTCATTTATAACAGAGTAAATATGGGTAAAAAAAGGAAAATATAGAAACTGCACAAGATAAATATACGAATGCAAAGCAAGCCACTTGTTTTAGCTGATCATAAATCGTAACAATGCCTGCCTGGAGGAGAGAGATACAGCTTTATCACCAAAAGACCTGAATGCCTTGACCAGCTGGTATAACCCAGAGGAGGGAAATTAATCCACGAACATACAGTACACATTTATCATCTTCTTCTAAATCATAAAAGACTGCAGGCACACTAAAATGATTTTTTTTGACCAAATATAGTACTTAAAAGTAATATATAATCACTGAATGTCCTACTCAAGACAAGACCTCCCTTACATATCGGGCAGCTCACATTATCATGCACTTCCCTAGATGCTCCTGATTTCACCCTCCCAACAGCCGACCATCCTAATCTCTGACACACACAATAAGAGCAGACAGACAATCCTTCTTTCCAGAAGGCATCCCCTCCTTTGTCTGCCGTTCTGTGCCCAGGTCTAAGAGGAACTTCCAGAGATATGTTGCTATGGTGATGGATGATCACAACAAGGTCCCAAAAGGCTCTGTATGGAGCAAGTCAAAGAGATAAACAAGAGAGTCCAAATGAATGCTGCTTGAAGATCCCCGGGTGCTCTTTACATTGAGATACAAAGGCAACAATGAAATATACTGAGTATTGTGTGTCAGTGGACAGGTGTGTGTATGTGTGTGTGTGTGTGTGAGTGTGTGTGTGTGTGTGTGTGTGTGTGTGTGCGTGTGGTGTGCATGTGTGTATGGAAACTCCTTTCCCTCTGTGCATCTGCTGAGTGCAGATAATACAGGTTCGTATTTTTTTTCCTGTTACTGTTTATGCTCATTTAAATTCAGTCCCAGCATATTTGCCAGAGTCAAAAGCTAAATTGGGGCATTAACTCCCAGACTTGATTAAAATCATGATTTCAACATGAAAGCCACTCCAGAGCGAACATTCAGATCCAATGACTTCCTCCTCTGATCCACAGAGCTAATACAAAAACATTGTGTGATAACTAGTTTTAGTGAATCTTGCATAGCCAGACCTCTATTATCACGCTCATACAGAGAAAATAAAGCTCAAAGGTTGATTAAAACGGGGAGCAGACAGAGTGGGAGTTATTATTCTTCAGTGAAACAGCACTACAGGGAACAGTTTGTACTTGAACAGAGCAGGTGCCATTTCTGAAGGTGTGGGAGGGAACGTTTTAAGCTAATATCCAATCTAATTGATGCCTCGACATTACAAAGGTCTTGTTATTCCAAGTATTATGACAAGATTTTCTCCAGAACTCTGTGATCCTGCTGAACAAGATTATATAACCTTAAAGCTGCACTACTCAACATTTTTGTTTTAATAACAATCGGTCAAATGACGTCCCCCTCTAACCTACGCAGTGTTATAGCAACCTAAACCTTTACTGTTCTGGTTCACTTTCACCACTCTTATCCTCATATCCAGCTGCAACAGCCAGCTGTTTTTAGTGAAAACAACTGTACAGTACCTGCGCAGCACCACATTGCAAACATACAAATGTAAAGATTAGCTGTGGCACGTTTAGCTGCCAACGAGCCCGATGCTTTCCTCAGGAGCTGGTGCAGACCAAAACAGTGGTAAAAGGAGAATGAATATTGGACTTTAATTCATCACGTTAACATAATCATGACTCCAAATATATGCTGCAACTTTTTGCTAACACACTTCGCCACGACAAGATGATGTCAACGTGGTATTTAGAGGTTGTTCAACGATCAATTATCAACTCATTAATTTTTTATATTAAAAAATGCCTATGGCAGAAAATACTAAAGAAAGTGTCTTTTTCCTTAATGAAATCTTTATCCCAGGAAGAAAATATTTTTAGCTCAAAGTGTTCCCACACCAAGCTTTGCCTTGCTCTCTTCATGTTTGATCTGCGATGCCTACGGCAGCCCGTGTGCCGGCAGCTGAGTTTTCATTTCCATCTGTTGAAAATGAAAATTGCGCCCCGGCTGGTTGCTGCCACGTAGGGAACTTCATCGCATTGCTTCAAGACACACTACACAAAACACAACCTCGATGATACACACCAATTAGATCGATCAGATTCCATGTGATCGACAAAATTCTTAACGATAATTTTAATTTTATTTATTTAATTAATTTTAGATCATTGATTAATCATGCCCACCCAAAGACCACACCCATTCATTTTGATCTCAACTACACACCTGTAAAGTTTCGTGTATCTTACACTAATGCGTTGACGAAATCTGTCCACAAACAAACAGACACATAAAAACCTGCCAAAGAGCTTAACGCCACCTCTGTGTTAGTTCCCGCTACAGTAGGTAACTTCAGGACCACATTTTGCCTCGATGACACACACCTACACACACACTCACTCGCACAGTTAAAGCAATACCAGCCATGCCGTTGCGGCAGGCAATTAATTCAGGTTTTAACTGCGGAATAGATTTCCGCAGCGTTTTGATGGCTTGTAACAATGGAATAATTCTAGGAGAAACTCTAAACTCGTCCTTTTGAGGTGACATTTAATGTCTATCTCACACCAGTCAATGACAGCTTTTGTGAACAGCGCAAACACCTGAGGACGAGAAAATAGAGTCACACATGACACAAGGACACGTTTACTTTCAAGATCATCTCTCACATTGTGCCTCCACACAAACAATCTAAAGAGGTGGCAGAGAGGCAGAGAGAGGCATGTTAGCCATTTTTTGCTACCTAGTGTGATTGTTAACACTATTGATCATCAGGCTGTTAGAGAGTGAAGTAACAATAACTCTTGGCAATGAATTTCCTTTAGTTTGTCAAATCATTTTCTGACAAACATTTTGAGAGTAACAGTGAAAATGTGAAACATCTCTCTCCGTGCAAACGCCAACATGCTCCAAAGATGTTTATGTTTCTACCACTAGTTTTAAAAGATCCAATATCCCAAAAAAATGATACAAGGCAGATGAAAACTGGTGCAGTCTCTGTGTTGTTTCCAGTCCATCCATCTCAGCGTCGTCAAGTCAGATCCATGGGAGGAAGGGGTGAAGAGGTAGCAGTTTGCAGTGTCTGTTGTAATAACACCACTGTACAGCAAGTCAGCCCCCCCCCCCCCCGATTTCAGTGGCTTTAAAAATTTGTCTGAAACACCACAACTGTCCATATCACTCGTGGCAGTCCAAGTATTGTGCAAAATATGATGAGCTGTGTATGAACATGGGAAAACAAATATACCGATAGACCGGTACTCACGATAACTGTGATATTTTTAAAAATGAAACGTTGCCTCTGATAATATTATGATGGCAGATGTTTGTTTGTTAGTTCATCTGGTTTCCTTTTCACTATCCATTAAGTGTAAATCTTCTTTTCGTTCACTCTTGTACAGCTATGGTTCCAGCCTCTCTTTGAGTCTAATCCTTTTGTCATGGTTTGCTATGGCAGACACTTTCTGTTAGTTTTGTTTGGACTTTTCTCACTTCCTGTTTTATTTTGTAATTGGTTCCCTTGTGGGTCTCAGTGTTTTTGCTTCCTGTCTTGTCCTGTTTCTTTGTAGTGATTGTCTGCCCCGCCCTAATGTGTTTCACCTGTGTGCAATCACCCTTGCCTCCCTTGTCAATATAGTCTTTGTGCTCCCCTTTGTCTGGGTCGGTTCGTCTGTTGATTTCTGGGTTTGTCCTCATCGGTTCATGTTGCCTGTTCCTGTTTCCTGTTTTGAGTTCCTGTGTTTCCCTGTGCTTCACCAGTGTTGTGTGTAAGATTCATGGTTTTGTTAAATAAACCTTTTGCACCGTCTCCCAAGTGTTGGCTGCATTTTGGGTCCAGCCTTACCCCCCTTACCCTGACACCTTTTGCCAAAAAAAGAGATAAAATGAAACGAAAGATAAATTTGACTGATAATTTTTTCTAAAATTTTCTATAGAATATTGTTATCCTGAATTGTTTTGGTCATAATAATAATAATCATAGAGTGAAAATCCGATATCGTGACAGAAAAGCAGGCGGAACAGGAAAAGTAGACACTTGTAAGCATAACCTGCAGGAGCTAACGTGGCTACTGAGCTAACCAGTCCAGAAGTTGAATATTAGACCATTATCAGGATTTAATCATTTAACTGTCATTGCTCTCCACTAATGTCCTATCACTTGCTGGAACCAAGCCGCATCCTTCCTTCTCTCCCGGTTGAATTTTTTATAATGTGAGTTTTTATTTAAGAAACGTCAGTATGTGCAGAAGGAGAGCTCAATCACACTCCTTCTCTCAGACATTTAACAGCCGTGTGATTTTGCGTTTCACGGCTAAATGTGACAGAACTCTGCTCGAAGGAAACAAAGCAGGGTTGTGTTTGAATTAGTTGGAGCAAAGTACGCGTTAGTTCCTATTTGTTTGGGTTAAATATTTAATAAAGTGACACTGAACCTTTATGTGTGCATTGTCACTCAACACCTTTGTCTCTTGGCAAAATAAACTGTAAATGTGTGCGTATGCTCACAGAGTACTTGGCGTATTGATGACACTGGGCGCCATGGCTGCCACTCCTGCAGTATAATCCACTTCTCCGCCATTGATTGCTAAGTTCATTATCTTACACTCTTCGTTTGTCCACAACATTCCTGAATACACTGCTTGCATAACATGCTCATTGTCAGTCATCGTAACTCAGAACAAAGCTCCACTGGGGGGATTGTACTTACAGATTCATGGGCGAAGTGACGAGTGTTTGGACCAGAACGAACGGGATCGGCACCGGAGACTCTGGGTTTCTATTGGAATTCATTGTACCTGCTGTGAATCCAAGCGTCAGCTGCTGTTCTCAATGAAGGAGCAAGTTACAAGCTTTTCAGAGCCTCCTTTCAAGCACGCAGCGGTTGAGTACTTTGTTTTTTAGTGGAGTGCTCCTTTAACATCAGTTTCCACACTACAGCTGCAGTTTTACAGAGATGACACATTTGCAGGCACTATTTTCTGTGCTGAGCACCCATGCATCAGTCGAGCTTTAACAGGCCACACTTCTGACAGTGATTAACCTCTCACGCAGATGGAGGACCACGTATCCAGAGATGGCAAACACATACAAATACATCTTTAACAAACAGCCACACGGCCTTTGAATGAATTTCAGCAGCTGAATTTTCTGAATGCAGTCAGTATGAGAGGCCGCTACATGATTACATGGTTGGATACTGGGGGGGTGAAGGGATGCTTCCTCCTCACTGGAAACTCTATTGATGCATGTGTAATTGCCTCATAGTTGTTCGAAGCCGCAGCTCAGTAAAAACACCCTGCTGATGTGATGGAGAGACCACAAGGTCACCATTAAAACAAATGCCTGTCTGGTAAATATTTAGTCAGTGAAATTAATTCATGCTAATTGTTGAAATGGCCAAGCATTACTATTATCTTCAGTAAGTGCATTTCAGTGCATTTCCATTGTTTGTTTTACACTGTGTCTGGTTTCGAAGTTAAAGTTGTTCCCATTTGGTGACCTTTTCTGACAGTGAAAACGTATTCACATGGCATTTTAACAAACAGTTTGTAGCATTTAAATGCATTTGAGACCCCTCGTTGTGAATTTCACCAATCTGTCGTTAGTACTGAGCCTGGGGGACTTTCATAGAGATCTCTCCACCCTTGCTTCACATGTTTTACACAGTGATAACACCTGATCTACCACATCTGACGCCACAGGACATAAAACCACCATCTCCACGCATAACTGCACCCGTTCCCAGAACGACATGCGCACCGGAGCCTGAAACGCGCTCCTGCATCGTATGGCGCTCAAATATTGCCGGTGTCTGCTCCTAACATTTCTGCTTGCACACTGAGAAGGATATTGCTTTTATCGGGCCTGAATGTAAGAGGAAATTAATACGAAGACCGTTTTCAACCACAGAAATTGACTCTGTTCTGAAACATCAGTTATAAGTCATTAATATGAAAAGATTTTGTGTTGCCAGGTAGTGTCTGGTGTTTATGCTCCTCCAGCCTCCAGATATTTAATCCCGTCACTGGACTGTTTCTTCTGGAGGAGAGCTGCAGAGCATCTGGACCAAAATTAATCTAACAACCTATTAATCTATACAACTGCAGACTCGATAGACTGTTTCCTTAATAACTTACTATCACAGACAACTGCACACTTTGCTGCAGACTCAACACTTCACAACCTCAAAGCACAAAATATCTTCTTATGGTGACTTTATATGAACTATAAGTGTGTTATTAGTAGTGACAACTTGTGAACCCTTTTAAGGGGTGAGTCATTAGAGTGGCGCCTGTTTTGTACAGGTAAATGTAGCACCGCATGAACAATATAATACCTCAGAGGGAAATATTGTACTTTTGATTCTAATACAACTGAAGATTTCACAAAACAAAACAAGAAGTGATCATATCAAATATGATGCATTAATAGAGATTATAGTACGCAACAGTAAATAAAATTCTTGAAGTTAGTTCCTTCACTACAGGCTACAACAGTAAAATACTACCTACAAATAAATGCATTAGCAGCTGGACTGGCACTCAGTAGAGTGCATATCTCAGCCACGGCCAAACATTTTCTTCCACCAGATCTGGATTTTATGTGGGTTGGCACCAAAGTTGTAAAAACTCGTAGACGTCAACACCATAAATATGTCAGATTGATTTTACATGAAGATCTAAATATTATTTCCTGAGAAATTGACGACAATGTCTCACAATTTTAAGGAAGGTGATAAAAAACAATTCCTGGCTGCACCTCCTTTAACCAGATCAGAACCACACCAAGAGTTAATGGGTTCATCACTGGCCCGTGCCACATCCATCCACCAAGTTCGGTGCAAATCGGTTCAGTATTTTTTTTTTTTTTTGTAATCCTGCTGAGAAACAAACAAACCAATAGACACAGGTGAAAACATAACCTCCCTTGGTGGAGATGAAAAAAAACCTACTAACATATAATATAATTTATTATTAATTAGTCAAAGTGAAAAAGCAACAATGCCAAAAGCTCCATCGCACAGTACTTCAACACCACATACACTGGTACACACAGTGATGCTCCTCGGAGGAAGACAGTGAACTAATTATGTGAAAGCTGTGGTTGTTTATCTGACAGATGATCGACAGGAATCCCGAACGGATCCACTCGAGAACAAGAAAGTGTGAGTGGAAGAGAGATACACCATCAGCTAATTGGCAATCCCTCAGTTTTATTCCCCAAAGGGAGTCTATACTTCCTCCGGTTCAATCAACACATTTACAGGGTTGGACCCAGTCTGCAGCCCCGCCACAGTGCTGCCCCCACACGTTTCATTACAAAGACCGACAACAGCTCGTAGATTAGCCTGAGCGTGATCAATACTCCCACAAGCTTGTCATCCATATTGAAACGCACGGACACGCAAACGCGCTCGCAGGACTTTCATGAACGTGTTAAACCTTTTTTCCGCACGTACGTATAAGCACAAAGCATTCACACAAAGAGAAACATACAGGTGCGCTCACATACACGCACCTTCAAATGAGTCATTGTTCCCTGAGTGACGGATTAAACAAAGACAAAGACTTTGCAGCTCCCATAGAGAACATACAGAGGATTGAAGAGGGTAAACTATGTGTGTTTATGTTATATGTATGTATGTTCACTATGATTCTACACACAATATTAGCTACAATTAAGTCCTCCCACACAGTGTGCAACTCACATGCGGTCCATACAAATGCAAGTGATTACAGGCCAAATTGGCCAGATGAACAGAATCGAATAAAAAGCCTTAAAAGCTGCATTAGAGTGGGTGTTTACCAATTAAATAAAAAGCTCCTGTGTTTTCAGACAGATGCAGAGAGAGACGGAGAGAAAGGTCGTGAAAGGTTTGTTTTTTTTCTTTCTATTTGACTCCTATATCCATTAATTTAAGCAGTAAGACTTACAATAACAGGAACAAACCCAGACTGATTAAAAAGTTTAAACAGTGGATATACAGAGGGAGCACAGGAGTGATTTTGCCACTATTCATATCCTCTCCTCTCCTATCTCTTCTTTCCTCTCTTTCTTTTGTATCTCATCTTCTCTTTTCATCTTATTCTCTACTCTAGTTTCTCCTGTTTCCCTCCTCACCTCACCTCTCCCCTCTCATACTCTCATCTTCTCTCCCCTCCACTTTCCTTTGCACTTCTCTCTCTCTACTTGTCTCATATCTCATTTCCCCCCCCCCCCCCCCCCCCCCCGTCTCCACCTCTCCATCACATCCTCTGGTCTTCCATCCCAGTGGTTCCCAACCATCTTTTTTGTTTTTGTCCTTTAGTCTCCCACCTCAGGACAAAATCAGCGTCTACTTGCAACCCTTGTGTGATGCTGCACCTTACACCTGAATGAGCACATGCATTTGTCTGTGTGTGTGACAGGGAGATGGAGGGAGATTTTCCCACAATTGCCAAACAATACAGAACAATACCTACCTACGAGTAGGCTAAAGGCGGTAAAGGCGATGAGCTATAAGCAAATTATACAGAACATGTGTCTGTTAGATGACCACCCATAAAAAGTGACTCTCAACAAAGACCGTTGTGTAAAAGTACAATGAGATAACGACATTTAAATTGACATTCAGGTACAGAGTGTCCGCAGTCCGTGAACGCGCCCTACTATCACACTGAGGCAAATTTAGGACATAAAGCAAATAAACGTGTGTGAATTTATGGACTTTCAGCGACTCACCCGAGCTCTGCTGTTTTGATAAGCCAACCGCAATAGTTAATGTTTTACGACTGAACTAAAATGAACTTATCAAAAAAAAAAACAAACTCGTGTCTGATCTTTAGTGGACAGAGTCAGTGAGAATACAGAGAGCGCTGAAGACAGCAGAGCCAGAGCCAGGCAGCCATTAGAAAGATTAACAACAACAACAACAACAAAAAGGGTTAAACTTACCTTTATCCGTCAAGTCTCTGGTGATGTTGCACCGGGAAACCCCCGTTAGAGTCCCAGCTGAGGGTGAATTACATTGGACTGTTGAAGTGTTGCGCTGCAGAGCTGTGCAGGGGGAGAGAGAGCTGCGAGACCAGCCTCCACCCCCAGAGCCCTACACACACACACACACACACACACACACACACACACACACACACACACACACACACACACACAAACACACACACACACACACACACACACATTCACACAAAAGCGCAATTATGATGTTAATGATGTTATCGACCCGTTAGTTACTACAGGCCATGACCCGACCTGTGTCACTTCACCTCGTCAGTTTAATAAATAGTTTCTACCAATTTGAATTTGGTTCACTGAGAACCACATCGTTTGTAACACATATAATATAATAATCATCATCATCGTCATCATTATCCTCATCATCATCTTTAATTGTGGAGCATTTGAGTTTCAAGGTGCTTCACACAGATCAGTAAGTAAAAGAAAACACAAGATCAGGTTACGTCATTCTACAACTGAGAGCAAAATAAACCAAAACCATAAGATAAAAAGGTAAGAAAAATCAATTCAGAAAAAGAAATGATTAAATGGGGATTTCAACTGAACACTACTTCAAATAAAATTTTAGAAAAGTAGAAACTAAGAAAAAAAGAAAAAAGTCAGGATAGGCTCTCTGAGAAATGCATGTGTTACAGTAAGAAAGGTTTAAAAGACGTCACTGACTCAGCCATCCTGAATTCCTCAGTCAGGTCCTTCCAGAGCCTCGAGGCCCCGACTGCTAACACTCTGACCCCTTTAGTTTTCAACCAGGTCTCTGGAACAGATACAAGATTTCTGCATGAGGATCTCAGACTACACGTGATACTAAAAGGTCATCCATGTAACTTGGAGAAAGTAATCAATAAGACCTTAAAACTAATTCCAAAACAAAGAAAGAAGCTAAGACAGGAGTGATGTGATCGCTAAAAGCCCGTGCAGTTTTGAGTTAATCAATAGATGTTTTGCAATAATCAAGGCATGTAGAAATAAAAGCTTGTAAAATGGTCTCTGTATCTTTAAGGATAAGGAAAGATCATATTTTTGAAATATTTTACAAATGATAAAATCATGACTGAACCAATTTTGTGGTTTGCTGCTCAAAACTAGAAACTAAAAAGAATAAAACACCACAGCCTCTTTCAACAGATTTGACCTGTTCCAGCAGAGATCCAGCAGATGGCAGAATTTGAGGTACACCATCCCTAATGTGAGCAAATGATGAGAAATAGTTAGGATATAAAATAGGAAATAGTTAAGAGGAAAACCACCTAGTTTTGTTTTGAGTGTAGCGTCAGAGCACAGTGCAGAAACCAGTCAGTTTAGCAATAGGAGAGAAAACAGTGGAGTCTTATTTCAGTCAAATTACATACAGGACTTACAATGACACACAATAAAGATAGTATTCACTTTTATGTTCAGAACATAATGGCACTTATGAATTTGCATTTATTTCAGATCAAACATTACCATGTTATTTGCAGGAGGCAGCGAAGCTGAGCGGACTGCTTCTTCATGGGCAGTTTTTCAAGATAAGGAAACATTGAACCTTTAATGACCATTCAAACTGTTTTACAACAGAAGCCGCATTCTCCCATCCACACACACACACACACAATTCATCACATCAGTTTGGGGTTCAGTATCTTGAACCTTTCAAAACGCGAACCAGAGGAGCCGGGGAATCGAACAACCGGCCTGCAGAGCCGCTCTGCCTCCAGGACACACTTGTGATGTTGTATTGGTCTTAATGATTGGAACATTGTGAGTTCTTACCAAACATCAGTCCAGCAGCACTATCACTATCACCTGAGTAAAGGAAAGCACATGGAGGCACAGTACACTGGGATGTACAGTGTAGAAAAGGTCTCAAGGAAAAAGGAAAATAATCTTCCATCAAAATACAACATTGCTCTGTAGTTGTTTGGTGACTATCAAAATTGCTCATTTCTATGGTGCTAAAACAAAAATGAAACCAGATAATGTCAAGAAAACACCTCTGCATGAAAAAATGTAGAAGAAACTCCAGTTTATTTAAAGACCATTGTTCAGTCAACAGCAGCGTGAGGGACATTTACTTTGTCTTGTTTCCTGTCGAAACACAATCCATCGACTCCAATCAGAAAGGTCCGTCTGAAGGATTATTTTGTTTCCCCTTTAAAAGAGAAAGATGGAGGGATACAGGAGCACTGTGTATTTTACAGTGCTAACATGAACCTTGCTGTATTTCAGCCTGATCAGTGGGGAACTTTTTTTTCCTACTCAGTGTTACAGTCCCTCCTAAAACTTTGTCGAAGACAGTGACAGTTACTGTTGATAAGCGATCCTACATTTGCATAAATGTGTAGTCCTGTGTCGCCCATGGGGTCATGGTGACTTATCTTAATGAGATGATTATTGTGTCTCAGTTCAACAGGACGGTGTGAAGGTATTTAAAAAGGCACGGCTGTGGCACCAGGACAGCAGTCATTAGATGGTCAATGACAGCAATGGCTTCTCTGGCACTTCTTTACTTTCTGCTGTGGGTCGGTGAGTATAGAAACAATTGAAGTGTGGTTGATATGTGTAGGTCTTGTTTTTATCATGTATCTACAATAACAAAGACTTTTTAATTCTGTTCCTTGAAGAAGCAAAACGTTTGTTTCTAACTCACACTCACCTGGTGGAGGACTTTCTCTTTCAGGTGTGGCAGCGAGTACACCGGTGGATCTACAGAAGAGAATCTATAATGGTGTCCTTTGTGGTCAAACTGATCGTCTGTACCACGTCAGGCTGAGAGCAACTGATGGAACATCTACGTCACTCTGTGGTGGCTCTTTAATCCATGACGAGTGGATTCTGACTGCAGCTCACTGCTGGGATGATTCAAGGTGAGAAATAGATTTATAATTAATGACTAAAGTAAATGTGAAACTCTTGAAGATGAACTGACAATTGAGGTGTCCCTAATGAAAATGACATTGCATTGAAGACTGCATGTCTAAATAACTGGCGGTGTTTGTGTAAATAATTCTGTCTAACGTACATGCTTTTCTCTTGATAACAATCAAAATGAGATGGATAATCAACAGACAGATCTGTTACGAATGTATGTATTTAACTAAGTGATGTTTCTCTTTTTCTTCTACTTGTAGGACCATGTATGCAGATGTAAATTTCCACCCAGGTAACGAAAAGGAGACACTCAAAATCACAAGACATGAGATCTATACGGAAAACAGCAAAGGACACGACATCATGCTACTGAAGCTGGAGAAGAAACCTAAAAATATCTATAAAATAGATCTTCCAGACTGTTCAACTGATATCAAACTGTGAGTTGTGATCTCTCTCTCTCTCTCTCTCTCTCTCTCTCTCTCTCTCTCTCTCTCTCTCTCTCTCTCTCTCTGGCAACAATAAGTGCAGTTCTTTGTCAGAGTTTTATTAGATGCTATAGGAAATCCACCTCTGCTCAGGAGCTGCAGTTATAGATGAGGCAACATGGTTCACGTCCACGTCTCTCCACGATGACACAATGACCAAATGTCAGATACTGTAGGTTTCATTTACATGTTTTAGTTTTCAGACGATTTAGATTTTTCTGATAGACAGAGAAACATAAGTTTGACATGTGATCTGAGACTGTAAAAAGAAGAAATATTCAATTAATGTCTGAAACACCAGGGACGGTTGGAAAGGCATCAGTCATTTGAGTAATAATTTATAATTGATTATATTTTTCAAAGCCATTAATTTCACATTGACTTGTCCGACGTCTTCAGAACTTCACTTGTGTAATGTCATGTTGTGGTAGATGTATCCATCTCTGTGTAGAAGGAAATCAGGTTTCTTGTCTAAAGAAATATGTATAGTATATAGTTTTTGTAGTTTTAGAGCTCAAAAAACTGTCAAGATTCATTTTTCATTTAAATAATAACTTGTGCGCACAAGATACAAAGATGTTCAGCTAAAAGGACATCAGGAGTGTTTGCATCAGATGCTGTGTGTTCTTGAGGTCTTCATATTCTGGGTATTGTTTTATTCTTTAGAAAGTGTTTTTTAAAGTCTGCTTTCTTTCTCTAAAAATTGTTTTGTATTTTTATTTTCTAGGAATGACAAATTTAAGGTTTCAGGCTATGTCCATGGTGTAGATGCCAAAGGTGTAAAAGGTAAGATGCCTTTTAATTATCTATTTTATGATGATAATGCTTATGTTCATAGGGAAGATTTCCTTTTTCAGGGATTTCTATTTGCTAATATCCTGTTTTTACAGGATAAAATTTCAAATTTGTACACTTCAATTATGTAAGAAAAGAAATCTACCATTCAGCTGAGATGGGCTCCTTTCTTTATCAACAATAGCTGCAGTTATGTTCTGTCCTGTCTGCCAGAAGTTCTGTCTTAATTGATGTTTTATTCGGATTTTAAGTCATAATTTTACGATAGACTTTTTAGATCCTTGTCATTTTACCTACATGTTTTAAACAGAGCAAAACATTTTAGTCATCTGCTCTTGGATTTCGAGTGAATCGAGAGCCTGAAAGATGTTTTTATCCTGGGAGAAGCTGCTTAGGAAACTTAAATAATTAGTAAAACAACATACACCCTCGTAGGAGGGATAGCTCTCTCATTAATATCACATTTTTAGTGGTTAAATCCAGTTCAGTATTTACCTTTTCAATTTCAATTGAGGTTTCAAAACAGGTTATGAATTACAGACACAATTGCCGTGCTAATTTACTGTTCTCTGCATTGAACCAGTTCTACATATGGGGCAATAAATAATGAACCTCAGATGACTGTATGGTAATGCCCCACTACTAATGCCACATAAGCTGCTTTATTCTGTCCTTCAAAAAACTAAATGATGAAACCCTTCAGGTTGATTCTTGTTTATGATTCTTGTTTATGTTTGTATGAAATGAAGAGTTAACAGGTTTTTCTTTTTGAAATGTTGTCTTTTCTATCCTCCTCCAGTTCTCAAGGACTACAATGTTCTCCACTGCACAGATATGACAGTTGCTGACTGTAGCAATATCAAAACTGGCATACAAAAATGTTTTCCAAATCAGCCATATGGTAACTTTTTCTGTGGACAAGAAGCCGGGGTGGACACAGCTGGAGTGAGTTGGCATGGCTTCTTACTTTTTACATATCTGATGTGTAGTCAGCCAATGTTTTGAACATTTTAATTTTTCTAAACAATATTTCAATAATTGAGTAAAATTACATTATATACAATGTATAATTAAGAATAATAATGTTTTCTTCCTCAGGGTGACTCTGGCAGTGGAGCTGTGGTGGGCACCAAAATTTATGGCGTCTATAACGGTAGTAATAAATATGCATGTATGGCTCCAGTTATGTTCACGAGAGTCTGTGATTACATTACCTGGATCAACAACACTATTTAGTAGACTGAAACAACTAAACATTTATAATAAATAAATGATGAGAGTTCAGCTCTACAATGAACCTTGTGTGATTTGTGTGTCTTTAAATGTGAACTGTTTGTCACTATAACCGTGTAAAACTGATATTAAAATTGGATAGAAATAGTAATAGTTTCTATTTTCAGGAGTTTTGGGTTTTCAGGAGTATTTCATCCTTGGCCTCTTTACTTAAGAATTGTTCATTTTGTTTTTTGTTTTTTGTTTTTGAACTATTTACAACTGCTTTGCAAAAAAAGAAGAAAACTAGAGGGCATTAAAAACACTGAACTGAGTGTGATCTGCCGTCAAAGGGCAACGATAAAGAAGATTTCTCCTCACACATTCGTCTAAGATCTTTGTACATAGACTGTGTCCAAATTTAAGGGCTTGATCCCCAGGAGAATAAATCTATTTGAAGACCAGAGGGTTACACTGAACATGCGCCTCGTCCCACAATAACAGTGTTTCCTAACTGACTAAACATGACTGACTAAATGCTGATTCAAAAGTCTGTTATCAACTTGTATAATTAAACAATTAAAAAAAAAAAGAAGCAAGTCAAGGGTGTAAATAAATAATATAATGTAAAATGTAGAGGCTAATGGGTGCTTATATTCATATACTGTAGCTTTGATCTTTAGCCGTGGGCTCTATGAATGACAACGTTGGCCAGTTGGTCCTACACTTCTACACTGATCAATACTGAAATATCTCAACAAATATTGGGTGAATTGTAATGAAATGTGGTACAGACATTCATGTTCCTCAAGGATGAATAGTAGCAACTCTGATGCAAAGATAACATTCCCTCAAGCCTCAGTTACACTTTTTTGTGCTGGTTAATACATTTTTGCATGCATAACTAAGATGGACAAAACTGTAAACATGAGACCTGTTAAACATCAGCTGAACACACAGTATATCTGCGTACCGCTGATGGTGACACGCAGACACTGTTTATGTCCCAGTGAAGCCTGAAAACCCCACTAGCTTGTCCTCCACAAAAGAGTGTCTAGTTGGAAACTGGATGTCTGTTAAGTTCCCTCAGTAAAATCCAGATAAAAGTGAGATTCCTATCATTGGCCATGGCCCTGTGCATATAGATTTAGATCTTTAAAATATTTCACATACTTTGACAATGCTTGTTTGTTTCTGTTTTTATTGTTTTTATTTTTTATCTTGAGTAATTTATTATTATTTGATTATTTGAGTTATTTGATACATTTGTTTTGTTTATTTTTTTCTACCCAGAAAATGCTTTTTAAAATGAAACAAAAAAAAAACTGTGTTTATCATAATTATCATCTAAATGTAATTCTTCCTCTGTTCAGTGGACGTAAACATGATGATTGTTTTAACTATTGTAACATCAGATAATCAAGTAATAAAATTACAAAACAATTGTTGGACAATTTGGTTTTATTAGGAAATTAGCACTAAATTGTTCATGGCTAAGTTAAGTTATTTATCAACAGTTTTTATTGTAATGGTGTGCCATCTTCCCTTTTACAAAGCATCATTTCAGGTATTCCTGATGCTTTATTTTTTTTATCTAACCCTATTGACAAACCAGAACATTTATATGGGACAATTATGCAAAAGTAAATTTACAGATTACATTCAAAAACATGTTTTCATGTTCAATGACAAAGTAAATTTAAATGAAGGTTTGGTTAAAGGTGGAGAAAATCATGGTAAATACCACCACTCTGACCTCTATCCCTTTACTTTCCTCTAGCTATAAGGGTGCACTACTTCCTGCATTGGCTCTGAATGTTCACATTTGTATTATATTTATGAAATTCCTAATGATCCGTCACCCTTTTAATTTCATGAATAAACATTTTGAACATTTTTCTCTGTAATGAAAATCACAAATCACATGAGGGACAAACAGTAAGTGAGTTCCTCTGTGGGGCAGGATTAAATTTCAATTCATGGAAGGCGAGAGCAGGAACTGTTGATAGTGAAGAAAACTTTGCATGAATATCCAGCAGCAGGACTGTGCTGAAGCCTTTATGAGTTGACTGGTAGCTGCTGTGACGGAAAGGCAGAGCTACCACAGGGTGAAAGACAGAAATGACTCTGATGCTTCTTCTCTTTTTGCTGTGGCTCGGTGAGGATTCAGATATTCTCTCTACCTTGTTGTCGTTGTTTCAATAATGTAATTTTACGTCTTCCTAATCCATTTCATATAATGTGATTGCTCCTCTCACTTGCCCTGGGGCCGTCAATGTGACCATTTATCTGTATGGTGGGTCATTATGAAAATGAGTGCGTATGTTTTAAGTGGCGTGCTATGAAGCAACATCTTTAAGTGCGTGTCCTCATTGTTTTTTCCTCATGCACCAAAATCAGCAAATGTTTGTTTGTTACACATTTTTTAGGTCTCATTAACACTTTCATGGCATTTTAAGGAATAACAGGAACTTTTTCTGTTTACATAAAAAACTCCATAGGACTGGATTTAGTCTGCAGTTGTACTTTAAGAGACGTCTGTAGCCCCGGCACAGCTGTGGCAGCTACAAAGATACCACATGGGAACTGTGTCGGACTGTCAGGGACTGTGATTGGTCAGCTTGGGATGCTTGCATATCACCTGTTCTCCTAACGGGGTTCTCCACCTTAAGGTGTATTCTACTGTCCCAGCTCACGGTCACCTGGTGGAGGATTTTCTCTTTCAGGAGTCACAGGGAGCTCAGTGACGGATCTGCAGAAGAGAATCATCGGAGGTCGACGCTGTGAGCGTCAGTACCACGTCAGACTGAGGGGAGTGGCTGCTGACGGATCGTGGAGCCCGTGCGGCGGCTCTCTGATCAGTAACCGGTGGATTCTGACTGCAGCTCACTGTCTGAAGCCAGGAAGGTGAGAGAATGACAGATCTACTTCAAAAATACTGTAACACTGAAACACTATAAACATATAGACTTGTATAGTCTAAAGACAAAACAAATATAGATTAGAAAAAGAACTGCAGCTGGAGTATTAATGATGAATGTGTTTAATTGTTTAATGTTCATCTTTAACCTCTACCTACATGTAGGACTATGTTTGCAAATGTAAGTGTGACTCCAGGGAGTCCAGCACAGGAAGTGCAAATCACAGCAGAACCTGTCATCTATGTGGAAAAAGACAACAACAACAACAACAACAACAACGACAGGTCTCATGACATCATGCTGCTGCAGCTTCCCAGCCCCACTGACATTAAACCTGTAGGTCTTCCTGACTGTGAACATCTTCCAAAAATGTGAGTTGTGATTTTTCCCACGTAAATGTAGAAAGAAATGTAGGTAAGAAAAAAAAATGGCTGTAACAGACACTGAGGCATGTGGAGCTGTGTTATTCTGTGTTGTTCTGTTGTGTTATCTTCTAAAGGGTGAATAGCTAAGACATGATTTTTTTTTTTTTTTGGCTTTGATTCACTGTAAAACTAAAACTTATTCAGGCAAGTCTTTGACTCCATTTACACTTGTCATTCATGTCTCATAATCACATAAAATCCAGATGAGATATAATAGCCGCACTTTTGTTTACTCACAAGTCCGATTCAAACTCACCTTCCTTAATTTGCTGTGATTTAGAAAAAGATCTGTCCACACTAGTACGGAAGGAGAAGAAAGAAATCACATATCTCCATATAGTCTTCCATGTAAATGAGATGGGAGCTGAAATATCATATCATCACTACTGAGATCAGTAATAGTTTTATTACGGGTGTTATTTTCCAGAGTTCAGATTGCAGGACACGCTGCCACCACTGGAGGCCCTGGTAATAAACGAAGTGAGATTACTTTTGATCATCTATTAAAATTAGTTAGTCATTTTAGTTCCTACCAGTACTGTCATACACTCTGCACTGCAAAACAATTTGTAAGTTGTTATTTTAAGTATCGATACATTTTATAATTAAAATTATTTTTGAAGCCATTGTTTGGGATTAAATAGATTGTGTTAAAGTTCATATTTTTGCAGCGTATAAACTTTTTTCCTCTTCTTCTTCTTCTTCTCTAGAACCAGGTAAATCACCTGCTCTCCACTGTGCAGACATTGATGTTGTCGACTGTGAAGACCTCAAAAAAACTTTGCAGCAAAATTTTCAAGAGGTCTACCGGGTCAAGAAGTATCAGCACTGGTTCTGTGGCCAAACTCCTGGGATCGACATCTGTTATGTGGGTTGGCATGACCTCTGACCTCAAAGCTGTCATTTAAGTTTTGACCATTTTAAGTTATGTACATCAGTATTTCAATAACTAGGCCATAATTATATTGAAAACAAAATATATTTCTGTCTCACAGGGAGACTCTGGCGGAGGAGCGGTGTATGGAGACAAGATTTACGGGGTCATTTCTTTTCTTGGTGATCCTAAGTATGTATGTCGAAAAGCAAGTGCATTCATGGACCTCTGCAATCCAGAGTATACAGCTTGGATCAGTAAAACTATCACCTGACAGAACAGATGTCTACAGTAGTATGGTGTGGCTGACTGTAAAGACTCTGTCATAAATAAAGAGATTTCAGCTCAATGAGAAATGTTACCTGGTTCTGTAGTTTTGTGTTTTTCACACCCAAAAATGAAGTCATACAAATTGGAAACAGTGTTTGTAAGGATCAGACCAGATAATTGATCAGTTATCTGTTACTATATATTGTGCCATTTGTGAGCGATACAAGGGAATTTAGAAAAACTGAAGTAATGTTTTTTTGTTTTTGTTTTTTTCTGGTAAGAAAGAAAGAAAAAACTACCTCCAATCCCAAAACTGAAGAATTCCGCTATGTTGATAAATGGCCTGCGGTACTATAACACTGAAAAGGTACAATTGAAATAATAAAGGAATTTTAATATGAGTTTTACTATGTGCAGCTTATATTGTAACTTTTAATGTTCTATTACTTAGTTTTAAGTGCTAGTATTCCAGGAGAAAATAAACTACATAGTTAACTTTGACGTCATGTGATGAAATATGGTAACTTTTTTCTCACTTCACAAGCTAAGTTTCACAGACCTCCTTCATCCTTCCCTCTCTTCACCATCCATTTCTTCCATTTCTTCCTTTCCTTGTAACGTCTCTGTCCGTCTTTGGTGCCCTCTGTTGGATACTTTAAAAAACTACACCAAGTTGCCATTTCATTTTACCTGTGTTTTGTTAGATTTAAGGAGGTATCGCATTCAAAAGTTTCTTTCTTTGTCTATTCATCTGCTGTAAGTCTAGTACTTATTGGCTGCAGTATTTAATTGATGAAATATTATATTTTGAAGTAAACATTACAAGAGGGGGCACAGTACACCTGAGGGAAAGTAAAGTGGAACTAAAGTTGAATAGACCTTTAACACATTTTGTCCCATCAAACACAGCTGTCAGTGATATTATTAATTTCTGCTTTACATTGCAATCACAGCTGCAACAGATCCATCATTAATGTTACTTCCACCTGTGCTTTTCCTGCTTTGAAGAAAAGGCATATGAATCTGATTCTTTTCATGTGCACATGTAAATGTAATGAGCTTATAACAGAGGAACTGTAAGGCCAAAATGCATTTATGAGACCCTGTTTGAAATGTAACACTAGTTTCAGAAAATGTGCTTGTTTTGCATGTGACTACAACCAAACCTAAACTACATCAGCTCATACATGGTATTTGTTTTTGTTTTTTTCAGTCCTCACTTGTGAAAAAAGTCATATTACATAACTACCACCAGGATCTACTTTATACAAGAACAATGAAAAAACTGCTCTGTGAAGCTTCGAGGCCTCTAGGCCTAATAGTTAAGTTGGCCTTTATAGTTCAAATCTTTCTAAAATGAAAACTGTGAGAAATGTGCTTTTACTCTTTAAAATGAAATAATAGAAAACATACTGAAGCATTTTGATGCCTAAGAAACCTTTTGGAAACATTCAAAACAGGCTGATCCTTCTCTGTCATACTAAACCAAAACTCCTCTATAGTGTCTATGATATAACTCCACCTGCAGGCTCAGTGTGAGAGGTGTGAAAAAAGCGATTGATCTTGCCTCTGAAGTGCCACACCCCCCCCCCCCCCCCCCCTAGTTTGCTCTGATTGGTCAGGAGAGACGTCTATTTATTAGGGCTGTCCCAAACGATTATTTTTTAAACGATTAATCTAGCGATTATTTTTTCAATTATTCGACTAATCTAACGATTTTTTTTTTTTTTAAATTAACCTAACAGTAATTTTATTGCAATTATTTTCCAGTTATTCATTTAATATAACAATTTGCCCCGTCCAACATCTTGACTCGCTGCACCAGGGTGTTTCCTCTTTATGTGCTCGTGCATGACTGTCGTGCTAGAGTGATATGTCAGAGTCACTTTGCAGAGTCTGCAGACTACCGCACTGTCGGTGTCAAGATTAAAGTATTCCCAAACTCTGGAGGACCGCGTGCGAGCCTTTTTTGCCGCGTGTTGCTCCACACGCTCCGTCGTACTGCTGGTAGACGCCGCCGTGTTGTTCAAATAGATATACACAGACGCAAATCATTCACGTAGTCATTGACTTCAATTACGTCACCGCGTTGTCCCGGTCCGTGCGCTGCGCTTGTATCCGGGTAAACCAAAGACGACGGATATAAACGGTCCCAATAGAAAGTTCCGGTTTTGTTCTATGAACATTTACTCTGTGTGGTTTTACACGACGCGTCGACACTAAAATTCCACGTCGAATAATTTTTTATAATCGACAACGTCGATTACGTCGGATAATCGTCCCAGCCCTACATGCAATTAATCATGGATCCATGCAATCAATAACTTTACTCAATCGTGGCATGCTAACATCAGTGTTAGCAGCCAGTTAGTGCTAGCTAACGTTAGCTAACTTGGTGGATATGTGCTCTATAAATAAAGTCAGAGTTGAATGGACTCCTTAATTTCACACAAAATTATGCTAATATTGCTGTGATATGTGTTGAAAATTGCTCGTATTATCAGGTCTCTACGGTGCGAGCATTTCACTCGCATTTGCGTCAAAAAAACAAAAACAAAAAATCAGGTTGGTGTCCAGAAGCGCTTTGGTGGGATGATGGAAGACCCTGAACTGACAGCTGCAGCGATCCTTCTGCCAAAATTCAAGACTACTTGGACTGAGAAGGCAAACACCATAGAAGCAGGTATGATTTTCATCACTTATTATTATTATTATTATTAAAGGTTGTCATTTGGATTATTGATGGGGGATGTATAAACTACACAGTCAGTGTATCACCTACTATAGATGCTGGTCACACACAGTTTGAAGAGGAGTCTCCACTTCTTCAGCACAGAAGCAAAGCAGTGTACTGCTGTGCACAGGGCCAGCAACAAAACATTTAGCCACTTTAAAGAAGGCTTTGACCAATATCATACAGTACATGCAACGAAATAATGAGCTTGTCTACATGAGTGTAGAAAATGTTTTGGTTTTTGTAATGGCAACATTATGCTGAATTAAGTTGCCACATAAATGAAAGCCTCAATGTCTGATATATTCTGTGTTTTGTGTGTATTTGTCACTTAACACAGGTTTGGCCTATGTGAAGCATCACATTGAGCACATGACAGAGGATGAGATGGAGCATGTCGGCCACTCATCAGACGAGGACGATTTCGCTTTCCTCACTGAAGCCCAAAAAGTCAAAAGGCACAAGTGAGCTAGATGGGTTCCTTGCCTGTGTCTCAGACAAAATGGACCTACTGAACTCTTTTCCTCTCATCAAAAAGCTCTCTCTCAAACTCAACACTGGCCTGCCTGCTTCTGCTGCTTGTGAGCGTCTCTTCAGCTGTGCTGGACTGCTGTTCACTGCAAACCGAGCTAGAATGAACTCAACTAACTTTGAAAACCAGCTCCTGCTCAAACTAAATAGTAAGTTCATTGAGTAATTAAAATGAGGAACTGAAGCATTTACTTTCACTTTGGATGGTTCATCCAGAGATCTTTGATCCATAGACTTGAGGTTCAACTGAGGAGTGTTCCAGATGTTTCTGTTGGTTAACAGTGAAAAGACACTTTCACATCAACTGAGTTTTGTTAACATTTATTTTCATATGTGGGATAATCTTGTGCTGCTTTTATGTCTAAAGCCCTGTTGATTTTCTGTTACAGTGAGATGTGAATGAAAGCTCAGGCATGAATCAAGGCATGAGTATTTTGTCAAATTTGGATTTACATTATTTGTACAGTTTTTGATATGTGTATATCTGTACACCTAAGCATGCGACAGCCAGGTGAGTCAGTACAACCAGTAATCCATGTTTTCTTAAATAAGAAAGTGAGTTTGAGCTTTGTTTATGATTTTGTACTTTTTCATTGCATGGGGAGAGATTATACCCCCCCCCCCCCCAACACACACGCTTACCCAAAAGAAGTAACTAAGTAACTTGTACTCTGCGTACATTTTAAATGAAGTACTTTTTACTTTTACTTGAGTAGATTCCACCCCTGCTAGCTGATAATGCGCCCTTTGATTTCCAGTATTGGCTTATCATTTCATTACCAATATAAAATGTCATGTATGGTCGTATGTTGCTAAACTCTGTTGCTCAGACATGAGCAGTGAGACAATGGATTAGTTGTTGTACAGATACTTGACCCCATAGAGTGTATTTAATGTTATTAGTCTTTTGTGTAGCTGTTATGGTTTAGTCTTTTACCTTTTTGATATTAGCTTCTATAAGAGACATCCCCTTTGTTTTCAGTCAGATACATCAGTGTTACCTTACACAGACCCTCCACCCTCTGCTCATTCATTTCACTGCTGGGATCATGCAGGTGATGATGCGTGTCTGATGCTGCTTTCTGGAAGCTGTAGAGACTGTGCAGTAACTGGAAAAACATGTTTTTCTCATCTTTTATTCTAATATCACAACAAAGAATACATTTATGAATAGATTTTACTGAAATACAACATTGTTCAGCTCCCTACTCGTACAAAACTACATTACTGATCCTTATTCATAATCATTGTTCTTCACTCTCAAAACAACAGTGGTAGCACATTTTCCACTAATCTCATTGTAACACCATGTTTTCAATAAGTAACAAGTATTATCATGATTAGAAACTGCACAAGACTCCTTGTGTGCCTTATACTAGTGGCCCCAAAAAGGGCAGTGACATATGTGCAGGAATTTTGGTACACTGGTTAAAGCTGGCTGGGCGAATCTACAGTCTAATGAAGTGTGTGACAGTCTGTGGGACAGTGTGTTGCTTCCACATTAAGTGATTTATTCTGGTATAATTGAATAATTAACAGAGAAATCCTAACTGGTGCTGTGTATGTAATGCACTTTAAAATTCAGTCTCAGAATATGCTGTACAGAAAGTATTGTACCGTTTTATTATAACAGCAAAAGCATTATGATTTTTTTAAACTAGTGGAAATCTAGTTTTATTTTTCTCTTAGAAACATTACAACATTATAACAAATGTTTTTCTCATGAGCTGGGTTCAGCAGTCTCAATCTCTTTGTGGCTTCTCTCTGGTCCTGGAGGAACCTAAAATGATGAAGACCACATACATGTAGATGGTGATGTATGAGATTTGAATGTGTGATGTCTGAAAAAGTTCATTTCCGCTTCAGCATTAAGAACAAAAACATTTCTTCCTCTCAGCAAAGACGTGAGTCATTATTGCACATGCAATTTTGTAAAAATCATTTCTTTGTCACGTCTTTAAATACTCTCTGTACTATGACATTTTGAAATGCCAGCAGGATGCAGTTCTGCATCTATTAGGGTAATTTTAAAAAAAGATATTTTTTCACATTCCTGCATCTTTGGGTTTTTCAATAACTAATGTGACTCTTGTGGAGAAAAAGCTTGGATTGTTGTCCGTCAAATTGTTGCTGTAGTTTCCAGCTCACTGCATGATGTGTCTGTCCTCCTCCTTTCTGGAAAAAAGGAAATCTTCCCTGAAGAGTCTTGTGATAATAATTACCCAAGTGCTGTAATAGGAACTTTTATTTCACATATAAAATGTGACATTAGTGACGTCACTTTGCAAGAATCAGCCTTTATTTTCAGTGTGATATCAGAGCTCACTCCTTGTGTTTCTTATTCTATCTGTTGTGTTTAATTTGTCTTGTCTATTAATGTGATGGTTTTTTTTTCCTTCACCTTTATTCTGTTTCTCCAGCGCATGAAACTCTATGTTCAATAAGGAAGAAGCTTTTGAATCATCCATTAGTGACAAGTCCAATCTCGCTGCACAGTATGTGATCAAGAAGTTGTGTAGGGTGAGTTGAGATTTAAGATCCAGGAATAAATAAATCACTGTGACTACTGTTCTCTCTCTCTTGTTCACTACAACTTCTCATTGTTTCCTTTTTTTCTCTTCTCCTCCCTCCCTCTGTTTATTTCAGACTTACCGTCTACAGCAGTGAGCAGGGCTTCTTCTTGACCTTGGTGGGCTGGGGGCAGAGCACGGCGCGGATGGCCTCATCAAACACAGTCTTCAGACCACGCTGGGTCAAAGCCGAGCACTCCAGGTACTTCACTGCGTCTAAAGACACAGAATAACGCACATCAATAAACCGACACATAGAAATTAAGGCTAAGTCGGGGAAGTAGGCTGAAGTAAACAAGATGCCATTGTTAACAACAAAAGTAACTGCAGGTTTGATTGATGACCATGATCTGAAAGTCAATAACAACTCAACCAACATCTAAAGGCAAACCCAGTGTGTGAAACAACCTCATTCATCTATACACACAGAGTGGTTGATTATCACTTGCTCAGCAATTAAGCACCACTTTGTTTCAAGCCTCCACCAGCCAGTGAGGCTACGGTCCGCTGTCATACAAGACCTGAGAGTCAGTCACCCATGAGTGTCACTGACCTATCTCCTTTGCCAGAGCCAGGCCCTGAGGATAGGTGATTGGTGCAAGCTTTTTTTCCTTCAGCTTCTCGATGGTCTCCTTCTCGTCCCTCAGATCCAGCTTGGTTCCCACCAGGATGATGGGCGTGGAGGGGCAGTGGTGGCGAACCTCCGGGTACCACTGGTAGAGGACAAGCAAGGAGTTAAAGACAAACCAAATGAATGAAGAGAGAGAGAGAGGAAGACACTAAGTGAAGGTACGTGTCAGAGATGAGGAAAATGACAGGGGCTTTCAATCAAGCCATCCAGGTTTCAGGCACAAACTTTCAAATCATTTCAATCCTGTACTGACAGTCTCAACGCTCTCATCACCTCCTCCCACTTCTACAAATTCTCTTACTGTTTCCTTTTACTTTTCTCACCCAGGCTCGGTTGTTGAGCACTGCACTAATCTTCCTGCTCTTTGTCTCCAGTTGATTGTGCGTCTTGTAATGTAGCACAGATTGAATATTGTCTGATTAGTGATGGATGGACGTTGAGTGAACAGGATGCTGGTCAATCTATTCTCCACTGTGTCATTATGCTTTGATTTGCTCGACATTCAGCTGCTCGGGAGCCTTGCTGTCAATAGTTGTTCACTTCTACACACTAAAACTAACGAGCTTTCTGAAACTGATGAAGGAAGGAATGTGAAGTCAGACCAGGGTTAAAAGGTTGAGCATCATAAGAGGTTTGCGCTGGGACAAAAATCTCAAAAATTAAAATGATCATAACCAATCAGTATTTGTTTAACTGATTGTAGTCGTGACCACACGTGCAAAATAAATTTAAGTTTCATTATCTTAATATACATTCAGGTAATGTGGTAATTTGTTTTGCTTTAGCTCAAATACAGCTTTGTTTTCTGGGTGTAAATGTATAACGTTAGCTCTCTTTCCACTATAGAAGTTTCTCTACCTTTTCATCACCTGGGCTTCCTTTTTAATTTCCCTCCATGCCAACATTTTACTAAGAACCACTTTATTTACCATCATGTCAGTTCCATGTTAATGTGTTGAAAGATAAATAAAAGAGAGTCAATACAGTGTTTGAATAATCTATCACTGGAGCCTGAAAATGACCTGAGGTTCTGGAGACAGTGACACAAGTAATTTAATAAGATGCAACTAGGAGGCAGGTTATTAGCTTCTGGGCTCCAAAAGAAAATTGAAATCAGTTATTTTAAAGGAGCACTTCTATCAAACAGTAACGGTACCTGTGAAGTAAATTTACCTATAATATACCCATGGTATAACAAATTAAAAATAGAATATAATAAATTGTGCATCTCTTTATAGACACTCTTAATAGATGTGGTGATGGTGACGCAGGAACAATATCTGCCATGTTGATTGTTTCTTGCTTTTCTTGTCATTCAGCCATTTCTATTTTAGGACTACTTTATTTAATAGAGAGAAATATACAGTATATAAGTGGGAGCTATCGATTCCAGTGACATATAAAATAATAATGTACCTTCAGAGACGAGACTCACCTTAGCTCTGACGTTCTCGTAGGACGCCGGGCTCACCAGGGAGAAACAGATTAGGAAAACATCCTGGATGAAGATAAACAATGAGAAGAGGGAAAGATTAAATAGATTGTACCACACCAGCTCAGTCACTATGTCTGCAAGGATATATAGGAAATAGAAAATATATATTAAGTAACTTGTGGAGATGTCCACTTTGCTCTACCTGTGTGTGATTTTGTTGAAACAAGTATTTGATTTAAAAAGGGCCAAAATGTTCAGGCTGATTCGACCAAAATAAAATCTTATACCAACATGCACTTACTTGGTTTTCCCTGCACTTTCAGCCACTTCTTATGTGGTTATGTCTGTTATTATGACAACTGAGCAAAACAGTGCCGATGAAGGCCACAAGTGGGGGCTGAAAGCTCTGGTTAAATCAAGTAAATGAGCCATGTGTCACTAAATTACAGAATTAACTCAATTTTTCAAATGAAATACTCATCAAGTTAAAACTCTCTTTTCTCCTTCGGTCTCATGCAGGAACTTCTCACACTAAATAGCCTCTATAATGTTGGATATTGAAATAATAAGCCAGTCACAATAACAAAGGTTTTATATGTGTATTCTGATACTATGCTACTGCTACTACTATACAATACTACTGATTCTGATACTAAAACTTTTTTACTTTATCACAGTCAAGTGACACTATAAAGTCATCTGCATTTGTAGGAATTTATATCTACATATTACGTGTTTTCCCACATTAATCAGCTTCCTCAGTAACATCTTTCTTCTCTTTTCTGTTCCTGTCTTCTAATTTAATCAGCTGTAGCACGATCACTCTGCAGTGTTGGATATAGATCTGAAACGCTCTTGACTCCCAGTGTGAAACCCAGTGGGACACAAAGTGTATTTTACTTTATTATTTTTTCCTTCGTGTTAGTGATAGTATACCGTCTGTGGGTAGGAGAGTGGGCGGAGCCTGTCGTAGTCTTCCTGTCCAGCTGTATCCCAAAGGCCCAGGTTGACTGGCTTGCTGTCGACCATCACATTAGCTGAGTAGTTGTCAAATCTGCGGGGAGTAAGAAGGTCAGCGATCAATCAGTCAATCAGTTGGTGAGTCATTTGTGCCAAGGTAGAGTCTCATGATGAGACATTTATTGGAAAGGAGAGAAAACACAACTTATTAAAAACTGACCATTTCTTACCTTCACTTTGAGAACAGTTAGACACCTTCCCCTGTTAAAACACCAGTGTTTCAGGAAACCACTACAATGCTGTAGATTATAACGTTTAAGCAGCACTGCCCCCGTGTGGTCACACTGAAACACTGCAGTCTCATTTATGAGCTCTGTGTGTTACTTTCCTAACTTCATGTAAAGAGCAGTGACTGCAGGTACAGACTCTTCCAACCCGGGTCGCCTTATTGATTACATCACTTTTCTCTAATGCGACTTTGATGAACACGCTATTTTTTTAGCAGCGTCCTGTAACATTGTCATGTATTTGCATCTCACACCTTCAGTTAGTAAAAAACAGCTGTTTTAGGCTTTTTAAAAGCATCATAGAGACGACACCATCCCTGATCTTTCTTCTCTTTAACAGTATCCAGTCTGGTTTACAGATGATTATAAGATTTTACTGATTACATATCAATTACTTTAAAGGCTGACTTCTAGTTATATTCCTATATAATCCCTGATAAAGACTAAAGGAAACATTACATTATAAAGTCGGTGGGCACAGCAACATCAATTGTTGAAGAGGAGGAGAGTGTTAATCATTTACTCTCTTCTCTATTTTCTGTACCTGTTCAGTTTTTAACTGGCAAGCTTTTAGGAAGAAGTGTGTTTTCATAACCTGTAGGCTGCTGCCAGCCTGAACCTGTCAGCATTAACACCATCAGACATGTGCACATGTACTGCTACAGCATGTGTTTTTGTGTGTTTGTGTGTGTGTGTGTGTGTGTGCGTGTGTGTGTGTGTGTGTGTGTGTGTGTGTGTGTGTGTGTGTGTGTGTGTGTGTGTGTGCGCGTCATACCGAAACTTTAATGTGTGAACATTCAGACAGAAAGTTGACATATTGCAATGCATAATGGTAAGTTGTAAATGTGCAGCTACATGTCTGTTTGCTTGTACTTTTAATTTCCGTCATGTTTTTCATATATCTCTCTATATTTATATATATATATATATATATATATATATATATATATATATATATATATATATATAGAGAGAGAGAGAGAGAGAGAGAGAGAGAGAGAGAGAGAGAGAGAGAGAGAGAGAGAGAGAGAGAAATAGAGAGAAAGAAAAGAGGGAATGTGTTTGTGTGCACCATACTCACACAGTAGGAATGTACTCCCCAGGGAAGGCATTGGTTGTGTAGCTGATGAGAAGACATGTCTTTCCCACAGCGCTAAATCACACAAGTAAAAACACATAGAGAGAGAGAGAGAGAGAGAGAGAGAGAGAGAGAGAGACATTATGAAAAGACAATAAGTGTTTCAGCCAATAAAACTGGAAGTGAGAGAAAGATTATTGGTGGGTGGGGCTTTACCAAGACACATAGGTTTTGTCCCACTACGCTCTACATATGTACTACATACTAATGTTCACAGTGGGCTTCTTTTTGGGTTAGTGTTCTTTGCTTTCCATCTTGTGCTAACAGGAAATGATGTAAGACATACACTAACAGACATCAGTCACACCTCAGCTTTAAAATGCCACTGCCAGCTTTACAACGAGAAAGTAATTTGTTTCACTGTCACCCACATGGAGACACAGTTTTAGTGCTAATACAGCATTTTTTAAATCGAGACATGGGACCCAGTAACATGTTCATTACAATGAACAGCTTGTCTCAACATCCACTGTGAGGGAAGTGTACGGCTGCACGCAGGAGATGATCAAACAAGTATCAACTAGCATTGTTCTTATTTAGTTCAAGAGCTTTGCCGTCAGCATTTCAACAACAACACCAGAACTCGTGACCCGTCTTCATCAGGACACCGATCCACATCCTGGATAAATCTGATTGGTTGCAAGGTGCAAGGAGCTTCACCCTCGCTGCTCTTTAAGCAAAAAGCAGTTCTCCAGGAGGGTGAAAGCCCATCTTGAAACTGGGGGATCTGAAGGTCAGGTTCCCAAAATCCCCAAATGTTCCAACTTAGCCTTGTCTGTCAGGATGATATTTAGGCTTGAGTCTTCTGTATATAGTAATATAATGAATAGCTTCTTTGCCTCTGGTATGGTCTTACAGTTTCAGGTAAATCTTACTCCTTTTGCTCACAGAGTGACTGTATGCAGACATGCCCAAGCAAATCCAGACTGTGCCCAATTTGCAAGGAACCCATCAGCTAATCACGCACAATCACAATCACTAGTTCACCACCATCTACTTAGAAAGGCCCTGAGGTTCATTTACTGCATCTCATCAGTGAGTGGAGTTAGCGCAGTTGTCAGGGGGATGGTTCAGCGGATATCGTGTTACGTTAGTATAGAAACTTTGGTCACATGATAACAGGCGGTCTTATATGTCTTTAGTTGTTCTCACTTGTAATTTTTATGCCAAAAGAAAAACAAACTTCATCCACTGATGAGGATCATCAAATGCAGGTGAAAGCTCCAGATGAAGCTACAGTGGACTGTAAATTTAGATTAATTTTGTTAAAGTAAAGTTAAGTTTACTTATAGAAAATGTATGATGCAATGAAAAGAGGCATAAAAATATTTACAGTCTGTTCAGAGTCACAGGTGTTATTGATACCATCATCAATAAGAACATGAAAAAAACAGCTGTCCAGTGTATTAAGTCTTGTAAGAGTGGAAACTGTTCAATGGCAGTCAGAAAAAAATATCCGGGGCACTCCAGTTGTAGATGTGAAACTAAAAATCCTTTATCAATATATGGATGCGCCAATGTGTTTTCATGCCCTGATGAAGACTGTGAATCGAAACGCCTTGGCGTATCCATACATTAATAAAGGATTTTTAGTTTCACATCTACAATAAATAGGAACAAGGCGTACTTAACCTGATATTACACCATGTGGCATCAGGTTTAACACACAAGTTGAGTACCAAAGTGGGTAGGTACTAAAATCACGGGGTTAATATGCAAGTGTCAACTGAATTAATTTTTCACGAAATGACTCAATTTCTCTTGTCAGTTCACCCAAATCACAAACACAAAAAAACCCCCACTGACCCTTTTTGCATACTCAGCCGTGCACATAGTGTCATTTTCTAAAGCTTATTGAAAATAAAATATCTGCCACAGACAACTTCTGCTGCCAAAACCAGGCAGTGGAAGTGAATGGAATTTAGTTTGTTGCGCAACACTCAAAAGTCTTTGGACAGTTTTCACTGTTTTTGAAAAATAATGTGACAATTGAATTTTTTTCTAAATAATTTTCAAAGAAAAATACAATAGAGTAATGACTTTTGAATTCTTTGGCTATTGTCAGTGTAAATTTTGTGTAAAAAGTGTAAAACAACATATTGCCCTCAAAAATTCAAAACACTTCGCCTTTGATAGATGTGAAAATCACAGGGACGATACATCTGTTAGTGGCACAAAATCATGACGATGATTGATGATTGTCCAAAATCTTGATTTACTGTTCACTATTGAAGTTTTGAGTGTCTGTTATGTGGAGAATAGTAAAAGTGGGAGTAATTTCAGACATCGCTTTGGCCACAAAAAATGAATTCCCTTTTGTGTTAGGCGACAAAAGCATCACCTAAACCCAGTGGAGGATTTGTTTTAGCTAGAAAAACGTATCTTTTTGTGATTTTGTTGGACTGACCTTTTAAAGAGAAGTCGACAAATGCTTATATTTACTAAATTAGTACAATTTTGTTAGCTAAAGTCAAAATAATCAATAAAAATCTAAATATTTTCTCTTAAAGAGAACCATATTAAGAACTGCTCTAGGGTGTAAAAATAAAAAGTTGGCATTTTTAAGATGGCTGAGGAAGGAGATGACTCAATAATGGTTATGAGCAGCTCAGCTTAGAAAAGCTGTATGTGTTTGAGTACTTCTATCTTTATGTGGGCCGGTTTGAGTTTTAGAGGTTGAGTTTGATGATATTATGTCAAGTCATCACTTCTCCAAAAGGCTATTTGAGGATCCAGACTTGGCAGTTCCAGTTAGAATAAGGTTTATGTGAAATGTAAAGGTTGGGGTTAGGCATGTAGTTGTGCAAGTTAACGTTATTGTTTAAAGACTGTGTTTTGTCAGTGAAGACTCTCATAAGTATAGACATACAAGTGTGTATATGTGCTTTGTGGTTGTGTGTGAGTCAGAAAGGAACTGATCTGTTTCAGAAGCCTCAGTTAGTGCTGAAAACAGGAACCAGCCAAAGTGAGCTATCAAGAAAAAAAAAAAACCTCCACGACTGATCTCTCTGTCTGTTTGCTCTTAATCTGGTCTTCCATCGACTTTTCTGTCCCCTTCTGACACCATCGACCTTATCTGGTTTTAGTTTGGCAAACTCTTCAAAGGAGACTCATTCCCGCTCTATCTCTGTCCCCTCTTCACTCTTATTGCTTTCTGTCTTCCGCTGATTCTTTCTATCTTTTCTCTTCATTTCCATCTTTGTCCACGTTAGCCTGTTGGTTTGGCTCTCTTAACCATCACATAGACGTACTTTCATTAATTTCTTCAATCTGTGTTTGAGACACCCCCGTATTCCTCCCCTTGGTTCAGGCCAAACAGAATAAGCTTTAACGACATGGAAGCAAAGAGGTGTCATTTAGCTAATAATGTTTATATGAAAGTAGAGTAAAGCTTTAATATCTCAGAGGGGTAATTGGCTCATATTTTCCTCTTGCTTAGGTTTATGTTTGTTATGATTTACGTATTAGACCTTTTGCTTTTCAGTCTCCGTTCATGGTGGCTACTTCACAGAGCTAGTTGGTGAAATACTGTAGCTAGCAAGCTAATCACAAACACGCTAGCCAGCCAGCAGCATGCTAGTGCTAGTCAGTCACAATAGCTCTCCAAACAAACTATTCACAGGATTCATCACTTCAAAAGCTGTCTAAGCTAGCAGTTAGTTAGCAAGTCCATTAACATGGTCGCTAACAGGACGAGATGCTCACACAGTTTAGTCAAAAGATGTGTTTCTGCTTTTGGCTCCTGTGTCCTAACTGTCTAAGAACCATTCCTCTCTTGTGGAACAGTTTATAATCCATAGTTTTCCAAACTCAAAGTGAAAACTTTTCACCCCTTAAGTGAAAGCTCTGATCGCAGCAGTTCATTTGGAATTAATTCATTTTGCTGTGAAATTTTGGTGATTTAAACGTTGGCGTGATAAAATAGTACATTAAGTTAAAATAACATCATTCTACTCTGTATGACGTATAAATCAAATTACACTTTGTTGTTGACGTCATGTGACCGCGGTGTACTTTGTTACATTAGCTTTTTACTTCCAGCGATTGTATTGAGGCTTCAAAGATCACACAAGTGGTGTTTAGTGAAAATGATCTCCTTCAGGAAAATGTATCGTAAAAATCCAAAAGTTAATGTAAAAATCATTTTATACATATTTATACTGCAATATTTGTTATTTTCGAGAATCTGTAGGCACTACACTAGAATTTATATACTGTAAAGTTTTAAATAATGTTTAGATGGACAGCATAAAAGTCCCCTGTTCGTTATAGGGTTTTATATATATATATTATTACTATTATTATTATTATTATTATTATTATATATTAAGACAGTGATTTTTTTTTTCTTATGTCCCTTGAACTGTTATAGGCCATTCAACATGGATGGCCTATATAACAAGGTCATATAACAGCAGCACGTTGGCTTGTATTTACACAGACTTCCACACAACTTGAGAACAACTTCCTCTTTTCTGTCTGTTAATAGAAGCTTTATATCTCTTTTTCACACCTGGTTCAGTCACATGTTTAGACAGAAGAATTAGTGCAGCTGCTGTGTTTCTTGTAAAAGACTGTAGCTATTCTCTCCACAAGGCTTCACCTTGTGTGAGAGTGGTAGAGCCCCAAACTCAGCAGTAGAAAGGCCAAGCTGCTGCTACACAAGGATGTATGCAGGGCCTGCAGCACAATGTGCCACATCGGCACCTACCAGAGTCATTCAGAAATTACTCATACCACCACCAGCAGCTTCAACTGACAGCTTCTCAGCTCTGATAAGGCCAACACACATACTCTCTCAGGAGTGTTGTAAAGACTATGTTTTCAATTTTTGAAATCAGACACATTTCTTTCCACTGTGGCTATAATCTGCAGATTTGTTTCCTCTCATTCCTCACATTACGTCCTCCACTGTTCACTGCTGACCTTCACGGCTTGAAAATGTGTTGAAGATGTGGTCAAACAAACAAAAAAAAAAATGGGAGGAGTGTGACTGAAATTTGGTTCACGTTCTGGTCAGCCGCCAAGACAGACTGTGATTAAACAGAACCCATGAGGTTGTGTTTTCAAAATAAGAGGCTGAGCTTGTCATTCATGTGGTTTTAATTCACGTGAACAACTTTCTAACCTCGTGTCAGTATTAATTTTATAAAACACATAAAGAAATTAATGTAATTTCCTGAGCGAGTGTCATTTTAAACAGCCTCAGGGTATGTCACAACTCGTGAACTTCATGAACAGAATTAACACAAACCCATTGGAAGCCAAGATACAGAGCAGTCCACACATTTTCACTTGTTTTTGGCTTTGCTCTCCAAATCAGTCAACAAAGTAGGCGTTGGTACGTGCTCTCCAGGATGACACATAAAAGCTTTTTCTGATCTGACGCCACAAGACAACACTGTTATTTCAAAATTAAACCTTTTTTGATCGTAGACCACAATGGTCAAAGATTTCTCGATTTTTAGATTTCAGCACAAAATGTACTAGGTTAGGTAAAAAAAGGAAAGCATGGTGGGGATATTACAACTTCGATAAAGTTACAACACACTTGGTTATGGTTTGGGGAATGACCACAGTCAAGATTAAGCAAAACCTAAGCTAACTGTTGGTAGTTACCAGGAAACAAACAGCCGTCTACTGTTTTGTCGACTCCCCCTTCGTTCCGGACAGACAAAAGCTTTAATTTCTATGTCCGCTCGAGGGTTTTGTCACTTGAATGGAAATAAATGTGATTTTTTGGAAACAACGGATGCGTTCGTGACAGGAAAGTTTTGTTTTTTTAGGGTGTTCACCTACAAATAAAAGCTTTAAGTCTGCATCTTAGTGTCATAAACACTGTTTTATTTTAAATTTAGAGTGCTAAAGTAAATGTCTTTACTTCCTAAGTGATGACAGACTTCACTCTTCCCTGCTTACCCTACCTACTCTATAAATTTTAAATCACAGTGTCACATTCAGCAAACAACAGGAAGTGAGCAAGGGGAATCCAGCAGCAATACCTGTATGCAACCTGTAAATGTTTAATTTTCGCTAACTGTTTATTGATCTCTAGCAGCTACAACTACAGCACTTCCGCTTTACAATTTCCTTTAACATGACAACCGGCCCCTTTTGTCCCACCTTCAAGTGCAAAAACTCTGTAGCAGTTATTTTCCCTGATGTGGGAGACCACATCTTGTCCAAACTTGTTCTCAGAGTGTATTTTAACTGTTAGACTGAGGAATTTCACCAATTTTTCTAATACTGAAGAGAGCAATAATGTCCAACTTCAACTAAGTAGAGCTTCTATGTGTCATTTCTTGTCTTATCTTTTCTTTTCTGCGCCTCATGAGCCACTCTCTTTGGCATTTCTTGGATTTTAGTCTGTACTCTTACAGCATTTACAGCATTTTCCTGCATGTTGTGGCCTGCACTACTCATCCAGCACCCTCACTGTGGCTCAGCGCTGTCAAACACACGCCTAAAGGTTTACACGTATTACTGGACAGACTGTGTTCTTCAGCAAGTTTAAGAGTACAGTAGCCTCGAGTTTTTGACTGAACACAGCCACATCACTGCGGAAGTTGATCAAACTGTCACTCAAGGCTGATCGGGCCATGTGAAAACCGTTGACATTTCTATTAAAATAGCCCTAAATTCAGAGCCTGGGGCCAAACCATCCCTTTCATCATGCATCAGCCCAGTTAACACTTCTTGATTCAATACTTGAAGACAGCTTAAGTTATAACAATGTAGGTAAAGTAAAAATAATGCCGTACCCATCTCCCACGACCACACATTTGATAGCCTGCATCCTGTTCCGCTCTGCTTCGTTTGCGCTCTTCACCCTGACAGAAACAGACTCCGAGAGGAAGGTGCAGAGGCGCCGATCAGCATGCAACTACAGGAAATTGTTACACACCTCCCTCACTTCCCTCCCTTCGGCTGCCTCTTTTTTTCCTTCATTTTTGCACACATCTCTTCTTCCTGTTTTGTTGTGTGCTCGCTACTTCTAAACAGCAGAACTTGTGCAAACAAGTGTACAAATGTTGTAAAATGCAGGATAAATGAGGCGGAAGAAGTCTCTGTTGCATCAGATAAAAGCTGTGAAATGTCCATGAGGGGTTTCGAAAGTGGGAAGGTGGTGCAGTAACAATAACCTGGGCTTTATTTAAAACTTCCTCCTTTTGCATTCATGCATGTGTATACACACACACACACACACACAAAACACACACACACACACACACACACACACACACACACACACACACACATGCACATGCACACAAAACACACACACACACGCACATGCACATGCACACACATATGCACATGCACACAGAATACACACACACACACAAAACACACACACACACATGCACATGCACACAAAACACACACACACGCACACACACATGCACATGCACACACACACACACACACACACACACACTCAGAGAACCACATAAATTCACATGCATGTTTGTTTAATTAGTTAATTTAAGTTTAATTTCAATTTATAAAGTGATAGAAATAGATGGAAATGAAGAGAAATAAAACAGTTTTACACACAACTCTATCTAAGAGTTAAGTTTAACTTAAGTTAATATTATGTAATTTTAAGTTTAATTTCAGTTTGTTAAGTGATTTAAATAAAAAGTTCATTACTACTACACAACACACAGACATGTTTGTAGTTTAGTTTTTTGTATTTATTAATTAATTTATTTATTATTTCAGTATTTCTGGGCGACAGATTCTCCATACAGTTATGCAAGTGATTAAGTAACATCACGTCAGTATATCAAAAATAAATCAATATCAAAACTTTTATTCTCTGACCAAAAAAAAAGGTGTAGGCTGAAGCCTGAGCTTCTTGTGCCTAACCCTTAACCCTCAACGAAGCATAATCCTGGCTTTAGCAATACAGCCGTGAAGCCAAACAAAGACAGTGTAAGTTTTTTATACGAACACAACAGTACAAGACAGAAACAGATAAACAAAACATGACGGCTTATAACTGTCAGTCATTTCTCAATGATTTAACAATAACATAATCAATTATTTGTCCATTTTCATGAACTCCACTGAATGAGCATTCTTATCAGAGCTGTTGCTTTCCAACTTTTATGAAGTATTTTGGTTTTAACAATATAACTTGAGTAACCTGCTCCTCCAATACCTTATTTGATTATGCTGTTGAGCTTTTTACGTTTCCTGAACATTACTTCAATTTTCCCCCAATAATATCCCTTTTTACTGAATCTCATAATGCTTATTAATTGATCTTTTTATGTCTTATATTCATTTTTCATTTCATGTTCTACATTCTACATTTCAGGTATTTTCTGTAGAGTTTGTTCTTACATGTATCCTGCAGTAATCCATGGTTTATCCACATATTTTTGCTTCCCTCTGAATTTTTTAACATGAAATTTCAGTACAGCCAGGAGTGCATTGTAAGCTTTTTCTGGATCATGCTCAAGTAGTTTAAGTTTAATTTGTAAAAGTGATATGTAAGTAATATAACATACACTACAGCACACAAACACATCTTCAGACATTCTTCAATAACTGTAATATTCCTTTTCTACCAGTAGATGGCACTTCAGCATCATTTCTGTCATTAATTATCATGTCCAAAACTTTGACTGTGCACAGCAGAGGAGCTCTTTGTTCAACTATTAAACCTATTCAGGTTTGCATCTAATTTTCATCAGTTTTTAATCTTTCTTAAGAGGGAAAATATTTTAGTTTTGAGGCAAACAGCTGATGCATTCATTAGATCAACCATGAGAAACTCCTGAAATATCCTCATTCCAGTTGTGATTATGTCTGTGCTGCTGAGTGAATTAAAATGACTTTATGCTGTTGTTGTTTTTCCAAATCCTTCAGTAATATGAAAATGTTCCTGCAGTGACTTGCTCATTGTTTCCTGAATGCATTGCAAGATTACTTATATCCATTTTTTGATGAAGTTGTATTTATATTTTAGTCATTTAGCAAATGTTCCAGATGAATTTCAATAACAAAAGACACTGTTCAGGATGCTGCGTGCAGAACCACCCATGTTGACCCTTCATGACTTCTGCTTTAATCAAACTTTATCAGATGTCAAGTCAAGAAGGAAGGTGATCCCACCTTCAAAATAAAAGTGTATAATTTGCAGTTAAAATTTTATCAAAGTCAACAGCAGGGCTGATAGGTATCAGGGGATCAATGCTTACATCACCATGTGATGCGATTCTGGGCTTTCAAAACTCACTTCTTGGCTCATGCTGTGTTTTGCAACCAAGACTCATCGTCCGAGCAAATTTCAAAACACTCTCTGTCACTTCCACTCATAGTTTCTCGTTTCTACCTCATAACAACGGAGGATGTGCTACCAGTGTTTCAAGACACCTCAGATCCAGAAAACTATTGTCAATGCAAAAAAAAAGAAGCAAATTAAAAGCCTGTATTATTTTGTTACCTGAGCTTTCCTAGACTGCTTTAGACCACTTCTCTTGTTTGTTCTGCTGTTATTGTGAGACTAGATTTTTTTTTTAAAAACGCCACAACTTACCGTCCCTTGATTGCTTCACTTTACTTAATAAATCATCAAATAACAGTTTTATTTTGAAGGAGGGTCTACTTTGTCATTCATTCTGGCTTCATGCAAATTTCAGCTTGACAAAGTGATGGATGGGGAAGAGGAGGGGTTAAAAGACAACATCTACTTCATTCAAGTGACACTGCACTATGTGCCGAGCAGCCTGCATATCTTGACACCTCCACTTGGTTGTTTTTAACTGTGTTCATATTGTGCCTATTTCTTTTTTTTTTTTTATTGGATATAAATGACTGATTTCCCAATGGGTAAGACCTGCTTTCTTTCTGTCTTTTGATTGCTGCTCCTCATATTTTAATTTTAATTTTAAATCTCCACAAAGACTTTAAAACATTTGTTGGCACTTTGTTTTCTACTTGTGTAATACAGAACATGTTGTATGACATTTTAGGGTGAGGAGTAAGAGACTGTTTTATGAAATATGATTATATTGTTTTTAATGTATTTATTTTGATGCATTATCAAACTATCCTGTTATTATTTATCCCTATATGGTGTCCCCAGCTTCTATCTGCTCACAGTGTCAGCTTTCTAATTTAGAAACAGCTGTGATATAAAAAAGAAATTAAAAATGAGCTTCATTCTTTCTGGTGTGACCTGTCAGTGCACTGTCAGAGCAGCTGGTGTTTAGTTATTTAGGTCACTGGTGCACAGTTCTTGGTAGACCCTTATCACCACACAGCGCTGAAATAGGGAAGAGACATTAAAACTCATATCACCATTACGCACATCACCGATAATTATATATAAATAGAGGTTTTCCATCCATCCATTATTAAAAGTCAAACTATCAAGTAACTTTTGGTCCACAGGCTTCTTTTTTTTAGAGATTTCAACCAAAAGTCTAAATGATGTAAAATGAGGAGTTTGATGATTTATGACATCAGCTTGTGTTACAAGAGATGTAAAGGAAGGGTGGGGAAGTGGAAGTCCTGTGGTCACATCATCAACACCATACAGCTCACAGATCTCTACACAAAGTGTAACCGTTTTGTTAACTTTATTTTTTTACAAGGTTTGTTTGTCAGTGCAGAAAGAAGCTGCAAACAGGTGTCTCTAACTTTATGAGATAAGTGTAACAATCAGTTCTAGCTGTTCTCGGACGTGACATTGTCTGCGTTGCTCAGAGATACATGTACATTTATATTACTTCTGTTTTTGTCTCGTGAGAACCTCTCTTTGGTGGCTGAAATTCAAAGCAGCTTTCTAACTTTACCCAAAGCTCCTTCCCTACATGCAACAGCCACAGCTGATTAGCCTATGCTTGTAGAAAGTAGTAGGACAACAGTTATAGGTAAGCAATTTGCAGACAGGGTACTCTGTGGAGCAGTTGTGCATTCAAATCTGATGCTACTGGAAAGTTAAGCATGGAAACAATAAGTAAACTTGCAGCTTATGGATGGATGGATGGATGGATGGATGGATGGATGGATGGATGGATGGATGGATGGATGGATTCAGGAGTATTCTGTGATATTTTCTAATCGTTACAAGCAATGATAACATGACTTTTATAAAATAATATAAAAAGCTAGCATTGCGCATAGCAAGTATCCAGGAGCATGAGGGTTGGGACCCCTGAGATAAAACTGAATGGTCAACCTTTGACAAAAAGTATACGGGAAAAAAAAAAATCAGCATTACACAAAATTATGTTTTTTCCTACTTTTTTTGTGAAGTACGAGATACTTTCACCTCTTCAGGTCCCTCAAGCAAGAAATCTAATGGAAATCTAAAATCTAAAAATGGCCTCTGACTATTACTATTACAGTATCAAGTTCAGGGAACTCTGGCTCACCTGGACAATAATACCTGTGACGCAGTGACATATGGAATTGTTGATATAGAAACCAAGTGCACGTTGTCACTCAGAACCAAGCATTGGTGGTGGTTGATGGAGATGTTATCTGTTGTGGAGATAACCTAGCAACCTTCTATCAAAACCAATTTACCAGTCATGAAGGTGATTTCTTATTATGACTGTGTCACTGTTTCATCATCACATCTGTGCGTCTGTCAGCTTCCCTCTTATTGGGAGTGGGGAGTGACAGCGGTTGGCAGACTGGAGACATGGCAGGAGCCTGTTTAGCTGTTAGTTTAAATATAGATCCATGTGTTTGCATGCTAATGTCTAAATGTGTGTTTTTCAAGAAATGCAAAAAAACCACAACACCTGTATCACATATCTTCCAGAGAAACCTCTATTCCCCTGCGCCGCGGTTATCTGTAAATATACAATACACTGATACCGCATGCAGATTTTTATTCAAATCATTCAAGAGGTGATATCATACTGACTGACATGGACTTGACTCTGTAAACCAAACATTTTCTTTGGTTTACAAAGTGTAATCCTTTGAAAAGGAAATCCTGCAATGGATGTCAACGGATTTGAAGAAAGTTGTGTGGCTTATTATTAAACGTGAAAAACTGATTCTTTATTGTGAGTGAAACCTGAGTTTCTGAGAATCAGTGTGACGTTTTTTTTGTTCTGATTTTTGATCAGTTTCCTCAGATTTTACAGCAGATGAGAAGATGGAGATTGAGAGCATTAAGACGTATAAAGAAGACCTAATGGATGATATCCAGGTAACACACATTAACGCAAGTATGGTAGTCAGACATCTGCCTTTTCTGTCAGTCTTTTAATTTAAGTGACTATTTAAACAAATGTTTTTCTTCCATTCTGCCCTGTCCAGAAGCTGAAGATGCAGATAGACAACGTAATGGCGGAAATACTCAGCTTTGAGGAAAAGTGAGTTTATTCTGGGGAAACCTGGCACCTGTTGAAACACCTACCTTACAAACCAGTGTAGTATTTTTTTTTTTATAGAACTACTTCTTTTTCTTTTCTTTTTTTTGTTGAACGTCCACCAAAATGCTCCTTTGTGATTCATTAAAGCCACATAACTGTGGATCTTTAACAACTTTCACCTACCACAGTGTTAGCGTCTGCTCCCATGAGTCTTAACCTTGTGGGAGGTGAGGTTGTTGTTTTATGTGAGCAGAGTATGTAGCAATTTCCCCAAGAATATGGACTTAAAATCCTCAGCATCATGTTCCAGCTTTTCATTAAAGATGCACTGGCTCAGGTTCCTGGTACAGATGCTAACTTGAAAAGGGGGCTGTCGATTTAAGGTTTATATTCCTCCACATTTGTGTGGGTACTATTGATGGTGTAAAATGATTATAATTAGAGTTAAGACTCTTTTTTTAATGCCAACAACATAACTTGTTTTGTTAAGAGAAGTCTGCTTCTGAAAATACACTTTATACCACTTTATTAGGTACACCCAGCCTAAACCAATACAGTCCGAGACAACAGTCCCAAAGTAAGTGCTCCCTTCCAGAAGGTTATAATGTTCAGTTCTTGTTGAAACTGTTTCAGACAGGTGCTGATTCAACTGTGTGACCATTCTGGAGACAGCAGTTTGACTTATACTACCCATTTATATCAATGAGGAAATAACACACCTCTCTGTATAATGCAGCACTGTTCAACAGCACCACACACTGCAGCCTCCACAATGATCATACAGTTGAACCAATCAGCATTTAGTACAGCATTAGTTTTATTACCTAATAAACTGCATCATTTATTAATTTTACAACTCTTCATGAATGCTCATTTGTCTTTCTTCAATGTTACTTTTCCTGCAGCAAGACAATAGAGAAGAACAAACAGTCCTCAAATGGGAAGAAGAAATTCAACATGGACCCCAAAAAGGTGAGCTCAGGAGTGTGTGCACACGTCTGTCATATTATAATATAATATAATATAATAATATTTGGCAAGAAATGACTTCTTGCAATTCTTAAAAAGTTTATCAGGGAGTGCCTCTGAGCGTCTTCGACTGAGCAGCTTTAGCGAGCAGCTGTCTTGCATGTCGCTTTGTGGACTTCCTCCCTCTCAACCACACTGGAGCCCCTGTGACTCTCCGAAGTGACACTGTCACAGGCCCATAGCAAAGTTTCAGTGGTTTCAGTGGCAGGTCAAGCTTGTCACTGTGTGGAACACGAATGCTTGCAACAACGAATACAAAGTTAAAAAAGAAAAAAGCATTATCGGTTTGGCTTACTCTGAGCTGCAGATGGTGTTTAAGAGTACCTGAACTTAAGTTTAGAGGTTAATTAATGTTTTCTTCTTCTGTTTGATGCCTTGCTGATACTAATGCAAGCATGTTAAAGTATGCAAAAGAGGTGTGGTAGAGAGGTGGTGTTGCATTAGTTGTTCCTGCAGTAGGATATATCTTTTCTTTTTTTTTTATTTTCAGAGCAAATCTATTTGAATCACCGTTTCCTTTTCCCTTCCAGCCCCCCCCCCCCCAGGAGAGAAAGGAGAAAGAGGAAGAGAGATTGGTTTTAGGGAATTGGGATTACAGAAACAGCGAATTCTCTCAGTCTTACCAACCATAGATGAGATCATTATGAAACTTGACACATTTAGCCGCAGCACAGTAGGAAGTGTGTGTCTCGAGCACTATATTATGAACTGGAAAATGCTAAGCAACAATCTGCTTTGTTTTGCATGTTTGCGTGTGCAGGGCATCAATTACTTGGTGGAGAACAAGCTGCTGGATGGAGGCGCTCATTCCATCGCCGAGTTCCTCTACAAGGAGGAGGGACTCAACAAGACGGCAATTGGAGAGTTTCTTGGAGAAAGGTGAGGAAGAGGAGAGAGGAGGGTAGGAAGCAGGAAGAAATACAAGGTAGATAAGAAAGGGGGAAGAGAGGAAGAGGAAAAGCCTAACCCTCTAATCCTATGAGAGGAAAAGAGGATACTCATGTAAGGAAGAATGGGGGGGGGTGAAGGAAGAAGAAAGGGGAACAGAGGGATTGTAAAGGCAGGTTCCAACAAGGTGAACACTTTCCTCTGGTTTCATGTATCTTCCCCACTCTTTCTCACAGGGAGGAGCTCCACCTCCAGACCTTGAAGGCCTTTGTGGAGCTGCACGAGTTCTCCGACCTCAACCTGGTCCAGGCCCTCAGGTAAGATCTCTTCATCGTCCCTCCTGTCTCATCTACGACTTTCATTTATCAGGAAAAACACATCAAAAAGAGATGTAACTAACCATTTTACCACTTTTCTATGACATGATTGCATAATCCAGATGAGAGTCACTTACTACTCAGCATAGATCACCAGCCACATCAGGCATGTTGTGAGCAGTGGGGGAAAAAAGTATTTAGATCTTCCATGTAGATAAAGAAATACAGTATATATCAATACCACACTGTAAAATCGTGTATTACAAGTAGAAGGGCCTGTACACGGAAAACAAGCGCACGTAAACATCGGTTTACTCATCGTGGGGAGAACTACTCGGCCTGGGAGAAGAGTTGCTTGATGTTGTTTGCGAGGGTTTTGTCAGGTCTGAGATAATGATCCTGTTGATGTCTGCAGGCTTATCTTGGTGGCTACAATAACAGAAATCCTGCATCACAAACCGCGGGTGTGAAGTTTGTTTGAGAAAGGGCCAAACAGATGTTCCAGATGTAAGAAAACCTCATTCAAAATCTTACTAATATGCTAATAACTAAAAAAAAAAATCAGTGGCAGTTTTTTGACAAATTATCTAACATCATTGTTTATTCAGTACTAAGGAAATTTAGCAACCTTCAACGAACACCATTTTCCACAAAGCCCCAGACGCTGCTGGGCTAAATGTCACGGCTCGAAAGAAGAGGCGAGTCTGTGAGCGAGCCGTGGGGTCGTGGTTAGTTCAGATATGTCTGTGATGACAGCGTCTGTGGGTTTCATGGACAGTGATGAAAGGATGGCGTAAATACCCGTGCTTGTAGTTTCTTCACCCTAGTTTAGTTTTTTTTTTTCTGTGCTCACAACGTAATTGTTGTTTAACTTTGTTAAAATCACAAAGGTTTGAGTTTCTTATAGCAACTGCTGTAGTGGAAATGGAGAGAAAGTGACCCAGAGGAACACGCTTCATTTATTCAGAAAGACTGATGAAAGAAACGCTACATCAGAGATTGTATTGAAGCTAGTAGAACAGAAGTTAGCGTGGACATGACGGCTCTCTGTGAAAAGACAATGTTGGTTGCATTATGGGAAATGTGGGCTCAAGCTTAACACATACTATTGATTTAAAGCTGCGACATCTCTGCCTCTGCTGCGGCCTCACAGAGCCGATGGTGCAGCTGTTGATTCTTAGCTTCGTTAATCTGTCTCTTGCAAGTCCTCCAACTCTAAGTGCAATACGAAACAGCTGGAGCGCCCCTTTAAGGAAAAGTACATAACTATAATAAGATAATATAAGAGAGAGTCTTTTATTAGCTGATTATGTTTCACGAAGCAACTAGTAACTATATCTGTCAAGTAAATACAGTGAAATAATAAATACGCAGCAACAAATTCAAATGAAATAAATATTCAATAAAATACATTGTGCCTTCGTATAGTAACTGATGAGTTGCATGACATAACTGGAAAGAAAAGGAAGGAGTCATAATAAGTCACTCTGGAATTATCTAGTATTGAATTAATAACATTTCCTGTGCACTCACTCGCCAGACGTGTGGGTCAGCCACATTTCACACACCTCAGTAAACATGTATACAGTGTCATACAGGGGTCTTATTTTGTGGCGGCGTGTTTTTTGACAGGCAGTTTCTGTGGAGTTTCCGTTTGCCTGGCGAAGCCCAAAAGATCGACCGCATGATGGAGGCCTTCGCCACGCGCTACTGTGACTGCAACGCTAATGTCTTCCAGTCGACCGGTGAGCTTCGACAAATATGCATCCGTCCACCTCCTCTCTGGTCTGCGTGTGTGTGAGAAAATGTTTTTGTGTTGTGTAGAAGTGGATGTGTTTGACGGACTTGAGTTTGTCTTTGTGACTTTCATTTCTTCTTTTGTCAGATTTTTTCTCTACTCTATATTTATATGAACTACATTATAGAGTTATAAATATTTCACTTCCACCTATTTTTTTGGTGTGTGTGTTGCATCTTCCTTTAAAACACCAGACACGTGCTACATCCTGTCTTTTGCCATCATCATGCTGAACACCAGCCTCCACAACCCCAACGTGAAGGACAAGACCACTCTGGAGCGCTTCATCTCCATGAACAGAGGCATCAACAACGGAGAGGATCTACCCGATGATCTGCTCTCGGTGAGAACCTCCAGCCAATCACAGTGTCCAAACAGAAACACCAGGAAGCAGTAATCCAGATGGTAACACAGCTGACATTTCAGCTTCTGGGAGTTGATTGTTCATCTATTTTTGCCTTTAGAGATTTGATTATTAGCCCCTACATGTGTAACAACACAACCAGATCACGGCACAATGCATCATACAAAGTGAACTATATTTTGGGGGTTTTTAAAGTTGGAACAAAGACGATCTGTAGCTGTAAAAATAACAAAACTATACATACAAACAATGTCCCTTTTAATAACATTTGTAATAACTAACCTGAAGATTTAAAGATTGTCTATAAAGAATGTATATAGAATAAGAACACCGTCAACATATATCCATGAAAAGACCCAAACCAACAGTGTATTAGTCTCTTCCAATACTCTCTGACTTTCTTTCCCTGTCTGTGGCACTCACCTCCAAGCGTATTTATTCCTCAGGTGTAAATCATTAAAACTTAGTCACAAAAATATGGATTCACTGTTTTTAAAGTATAAAGTAAAGTATAAATAATTTCCCTAAATTGTAGCAAATGTTACTCAAACACAAGTTAATAGTAATAAATACTAGTTGGGGACTATTTTCAGCTGCAAATTAATACACATTCAGTGCTGTAGTGAGTATTTATGGTGACTCATAAATACTCACCATGTCACCCAGTGCAACAGTGTGGCTCATTGAGGTGTTTTAAAAGTTTTAAAGAAAAATGATGAAGCTCTATGACTCGGATTTCATCCGATTTGTTAACAAAAAGAAAAATACTGTATATTACCATCTTTACACTCTTACACCCATATTAGCCATCATGGTTTTATGGTGTAACATATAGTCACTATTATCAGTTAGGTGGTGAAATAAGTAAAAGCCCAGTTTCAAAGATTTTGATGACTCAAATGACTTTAAATCACCAAAGAAAGTGGTAATTTTACTGTGTTATTCAAGTGCAGATTTTTTTGGGTGGAGTTACTGAATGCAGTGTAGGTGGTTTTCATTTAAAGGAGCTATTTGTAAGTTTTCCTATTGCTACATAGCCAGTGTTAGCATTAACAGCTGTTTACTCACCAGTCTAGAGGAAACGTTATGAATTCAGTATCAAACTTCATTCCTTTACTCACCAACAGCTGTCTCCAGAGGTGGAAAGAAACACCAATGTTAACTCTTGTCTATATCACATCTTTTCTTCTACTGAAGTTAGCATGCTAACTAGCTTCCCCCGGCCCGTCTTGGCACTTTCTGATAGCGAGTCACTGTAGCCTCGGGTCAGCCCTGAAGACGTAGCGCAGCTCAGAGAACGTATTATAACCTCTTGTGTTATAAAGACAACCACCACCTTCTCCCGCCAAGAAACCACATTTGGTGGCAGAGAAAACAAATAGCCCCTTGGTGCCAAATATGAAGATTATTATTCAAGTGAGTTTTGTTTAGAAACCCCAAAAAAATGCCAGTTTCACTTCTGACTCTTTACATTTTCCAAGGTCAAGTTTGTAGTTTGACTTTCATAGAGTAAAAAGGAAGTTTAAAATCAAACAGAAAATGAGTGTCAAAATTAAACACAGAACCACACAGTACTTTCCCTACTTTCAAAAATGATACCACTGTCTCACGATCACATCATCTAGAACAGAAACACGCACACACAACCATATCCAGGTTGTTTTCATGCCAGTGTTTCCACCTGTACGTGACAATGAGCAGTAGGCTGTAGGAGATGGTAATGTTAAACAGTGTCCCAGACTGTGGGCTGGTGTTGGATTAACGATACATAAACACACCAAATGTCCCACTCTCCCTGAAAACGGCTGATTCATCGTTTCTCACTCCGAAGTCACACATACACACAGCGGTGTCTCAGTTTGAGTGAATGTAATAACTGACAACATCTTGACATCTTTAAGCATTTACTACGGCTTTTGTTCACCATGTATGTTCAATAGATGGAACAAGACGTTCAATAGCAGAACATTTTTTTATGTTTTCTTTAACTATTCAATTCTTTTCCACTCAGAAACTGTATGAGAGCATTCGCAACGAGCCTTTCAAAATCCCAGAAGATGATGGGAATGATCTGACTCACACCTTCTTCAACCCTGACAGAGAAGGCTGGCTCCTCAAACTTGGTAAAACAACTCTCTAAAATACATTTTTATTGTGAACAATTTGGGCTTTTAAAGAAATGCAATTTCCTATAAAGCCGCAGTATCACGAACCGGGCCCTACAGAGGAGAGAGGTTTAAATGTGCTTCTTGTGTGCTGCGTGACAAAGCTGCTAAACAAGGTTTTAAAAACAGGAAAGTACAGAGGAAGCACTAAGAAAATGACCCAATATTGGAGCATACCCTAAGTGTGCATGTAAACCACACAACGTCATGGGTTTATAAACACGGAAGTTCAACGCCTCTCAAACAACCGCTAATATTTGTATGTTGGTCAGTTTGTTGTGCAGTGACACAACTTTTGAATTCTTGTTATAGTCTCCACTGACAACCGATAACACAGCTAATAAGCTACATTTTCTTTGCTGTGTCTGTATCTCAGGAGGCCGAGTGAAGACGTGGAAGAGGCGATGGTTCATCCTGACCGACAGCTGCCTCTACTACTTTGAGTTCACCACTGTAAGGCCGCCACACTGCTCCTTCTTAAGTTATCGAGGCATAAAATACATATGAAAGTCTCTCAAGCCCTGTCCTTACTTTTTTTGTTTTTTAAACTTTTCTCGCTATTTATCCACCAGTCGGGTGGAGACCGTCCTCGATAGAGAGACAATACATACAAGTAGTCATTTGTCCAAATGCTTCAAATGAACTCTTGTACTCTATAATTAAGTTGGTTGCTGCAAAACCTCTTGGAGAGACAGTAACAGTGTGTGGTAGGGCATAACTTTAACCACAGAGATGTGGGTTTCTCTTCATATCGACGCTACCTTTAGCGAGAAGTTGTAGTTTTGAAAGTCTAACCAGACATTAACCAAAGAGGTGGCTGATCAGAAAAGGCTCACTGGTTGTTTCTAAGAAGTCATATGGCTCATTGTACAAGACATTTTGTTTGTCACATACAAATTACAAGTTAATGCTTTTAATTATGTTGTATTGTGTTAAATTTTAATTGTAACAAAATGCATTTCTATTTTCAGTAGAGTCACAGATTGTTACATTACAGATCATAATTCACTGTCGAGTCGAGTCAGAATTTTATTTATATAACCTAATATCACAAATTACTAATTTGCCTCAAGTGGCTTCAAAATCTGTACGCTATTACGAAACCATCTGTCTCTCCCGCTTCCCTTCTTTCCTTGACGCCAATGATATTGGTTCTCTCAGCTCTTTCTTCTTGCCCTCCTGATACATCACCCGACTCACTCCATCTCTTTCTAATCCATGTGCAGGATAAAGAGCCCAGAGGCATCATCCCTCTAGAGAACCTCTGTGTGAAAGAAGTGCCGTATCCCCGCAAACCGGTAAGTTCCTGCCAGCTGTGTTTTCTTTCATCACAAACACGTTAATAATATATATATATATAAAATATAACGATCATTTGATAGATCAATAGAGAGATTTATAAATTGATTATCACATGATTCCTGTGTCGTCTAGTACTGTCTGGAGCTGTACAACCCCAACAGTCGAGGGCAGAAGATCAAAGCGTGTAAAACAGAGACTGACGGACGAGTGGTGGAGGGGAAACATCAGTCCTACACCATCTGTGCCGCCAGCGCCGAGGAGAGAGACTCCTGGATCGAGGCCATCAGGTCAGACCACACACACACACACACACACACACAAACACAAACGAACACATACACACACAAGCATGCAAACATCAACACAAATAGCACTATAACATCTACACCAGACACATCAGAAAACATTACGTTATTTTCACTCATGGAAAACTCACACATCCACATGCACATTCCCGCAGTCTTGTTTGCCTGTGATCATCATTATTGAGCAGCTTCACTCCCTAAACATTTTTTCATATCTATTTTTCATATTTAAGAGTAACTCTCCGCTAGAGAGTTACTAGAGCGTGAGAGGAAAAGCGTTGCTGCTTACCTCTGATGGTTGAAAGGTATAAGTCTGGTAAACATATGTCCACTCTCAACATCACAGCGGGGTGAAGTCAGGTTGTGCAGAGAGCATGTAAGTCACCACTAGTTGGCAGTGTTAACAGTGTTGTTTGGAAACATCAGCATTCATTTGGAGTCATGTTTTTGTCAAGCTGATGAATAGAAGTCCAATTCTCACTCTCCTTTTAGCTCTGGTCTGGTCTTTCTAGTACGTGGGCTCTTTAGTTGCTCCACTTTGTCCCGAAGCTAACCGTTATTTTCATCTGTCTGCCGTTTGGTGTGAAGAGTAGCATACAGTGAGTTTTGCGTAGCTTTTTTTGAGAACAGCTGCCTGCTGTCTCTGGAAACAGTGATGATCGCTGTAAGAGTCACCAAAAGAGTAAAGTCGCTGTTTTAACCAATGAGCTGAAAGACGCTAAAACGCTCCAAAGAACTGAGGGGAACTACAGAGTTGGGCTACACTTTTAGTAAATGCATTTGATCCATTGTAATATTTAAATATTGATTGAAGTATCATTATATACCCTAACCCTAACCTAAACGTGATTCTAACCTCAACCTTAAAATCAAATCTTGACCCCTCAAACAGCACTTTGTGAGGTCGGGCCAAGATGTTGTCACAACAATGGTTTCAAACCAAAATTTGTCCATGCAGCCATAGAAAGACATGTACACAGACACACACACACTTGTCTTGTGTGTCACTACTTATGAGGACCCTTAATGAGGTAATGCATTCCCTCGCCCCCTAATCTAATTCTAACCTTAACATTAAAACCAAATATTTACCTTCAAACAGTCCTTTGAAGTCAAAGATTTAAGACTGCCATTTGTTCTTAGATAGATAGCTATGCAAGCACACACACACACACACACACACACACACACACACACACACTCTCACTCTCCCATATTGCTAGTTTAGCGTCTTCATCACAGTCTTCTTTACTTCAAACAGAGCAAGTATCACCAAAGATCCGTTCTACGACTTGGTCTCAGTCCGCAAGAAGAAGGTCATAAACCAAGCGCCTCAGGACTGAGCTGTCCCCCTATGGATGCTTACGGGTACTGCACCACCGAGGGATTTTGACCCCCTTTCACTTGTATTTAACACTGTGCAACACATCTGAGCGAGGACACTGGAGGCCAGACAGACTGGCACTGAGGGCAGTTGTTTGGGCTAAAAGAGGGACTTCTCTTTCCACTTCTCTTTTTACAGACTGAGCTTAACAAAGGTGGAAAAACATTGACTCGTTTCTGTTGCCCTCCTTCTTCACGTGACAAGCCACAGAGCGTCGACAAGATGGTGTTAGTGAAATCTCTTCAGCGGTTGTGGATTTTTTTATTTTTCTGTTTACATCATCATTAAAGAAGTGGCTGTGTATTTACCACACTTGTTTTTGTATCTCCTATACATGAGAGGATTGGTGCCATTTGGTTGATGATGGTCTACTCCACAAGATTTAGTTCCATGAAGACAAATCATGCATGTGATCTCTCAGCAGTTCCGTGAATGCTATAAAAAAATAATTGCAAAAAGCAGTGTCTTTCTCAGCTTCCTAACAGTTCTCACACGGCCCAGACACTTGCAAGTAAAGTAACAGTAAACAGCTTACTGTTTCTGTCCAGTGGGTCATTTTAAGGTTCAGTACAAAAGTAAGGGTCTTTAAGTTGTTTATGAGATGCTCCAGTTTGTACAGAAATAATTTCATGCATTTTCTCAAGCATTTTGGTATTTACTCTTTCCATTGTTTCTAAATTTGTGATACTTTATAGAGTGACGTAGGATTTACCTTGTAATATAGCCTGCTTTTTTTAATGTTTCACTTAATTATAAAGCAGTGCAATAAGTGCAATATGAATTAGGTCTGATTTTTTACGAATGCAATGTGTACGCTGTAAAATCTTAAAGAAATTGTTGAGCTGTTTCTTATATTGTAAGCCATTGTAACGACTGTACACCATATAGTGTGTATCATTGTAAGTATTGTATGCGTTTTGGTCTCATGAAATAATTATTTAATAAAAAAATTCAGTTGACATGTTAGACTGGATGCTGATTTTGGATCAAAGGGCAGATTGACAGCTGTGTTTTCAGCTGAGTGCACTTTGAAACCATTCGACCACACCTCACTTCCTCATATTTACTTCTTTCTGTGTGCCTGCTGATTTTATCTGTTTGCATCATTGCATGTGGCTCTTGAAGCACCAACGCCACCTTTGCGGTATAATTCAAAATCACATACACAAGTGTAGAAACCAGCTAATTTTAAGTATTTAATCGAACCCACACAGGTTGTGTACCAGCTTCCTCTGGCCTCCTACATCAACCAGCTAGTGCTTTGCATTACGTTATGATCCAAAATTATAAATGTAAATGTTTTAAATGATGGCTTCCTATTTTCAGAGTGGAGCAGGTTCTGTCTGCAGATTTAAGTAAATTAACCTGATTTGAACTTTGACATGTTTTCATCAGCTTGCAAACATCAGCTGGAATTGCAGTGTTGAATTAAAGGCATGATGGTCTGTGGCACTGTTATTTTAAACAGTTATGGTTTAGTCATTCGGCATTCCTCACCAAAAAAACACATTGTAAACATCCTTAAGGCTCTATGACCATTTTTACCTACTGTATGAAACCCTTTAAATATTTAAATCCTCATTGTTTACATACATATGCAGCTTTATTCGTGCCTTTTCACAAGTTGTTGTGAGCAAAACTTTATTTAAAAGCTTATGTAGAATCACAAATTGTAATTATTATTATCATACAACTGCAGATTTATGCTGTATTTCAAAAAGTTATCCGTGGGTTGCATTTTAAACATTGCTTTTGTTTGAGTTTTCCAAGACAACTGCAACCAGCAAACAAACTCTGGTCAGAGTTCTGATGCGTGCTGCCCGCCATGCACTGCATGTTTGTTATGGTCAGATCTGTATTTTCTAGTAGACACATTTTGCAGACATTCTGGCTGTTGATTTTCACTTAATCTTACAGAAAACCTCTCTCTGATAAAGCAGGAAGGATTTCTAGTTAGACAGACAGATGCAGTGTTTTAGAATGAACATTAAGATGCCAGTAACTCAGGAAACAACATATTTTCAGCCCTGCTGTGTGTGAGTAACACCAGACTATAAATGAGTGCGAGAACGCCTCTTCCTGCTGCAGCTTTGACTTCCTGTTTCGGTGTTGCACCACATACTCTACCCTCAACCCAACCCTGAGCTCCCATCATGCCTGTGGTTCCACTGTTGAGTTACGAGCTGTCAGAAAACAGCAGAGGGAGGACAAGGGTGTCAGCTAGTGGCCAGTTTGCGCAATGCACAGCTTTCCATCTTAAAAGTTGGAGTTGCACTGCAGTGTCACCACCAGGTGGAGCTGCAGTCAAAGTGAAGCATCGTGTTTGAACAGAAATACCCTATGACAACATCTTGCTTTTCTCCCATTTCATTTTATTTTTTACTGTATTTATGTTTTTAAAACACATTTTTAAATGTTTTGATCATGTGGTCCTCCTGTTTGAATTCAGCCATCCACTAAACAATCCAAATATTAAAAAAAAAAATCTTCTTGGTACCTTTTAAAGCTTTCCTTATCTGAGACCATTTAGTAAGCACAATGAACAAAAGATCCCACAATGTATTAGTGCAACAAAAAAACATTCACAGAAATTCTTTGTAACATTCATTTGCATAGAAGTGACAAAACGGAAAAAGTACACACATAACGGCCCACAACACCACTCAAGGGGTAATACAAGGTGAGATTTACTCACCTTCATGATTTCTTTCTGATGATTCCTTTTTTTTTTAAAGCAAAGGTAACAATCATCCGAGGTTTGAATATGACCTGCTTTAGGTTGCTCATGATAAGTGTGGTTCTTGCCCCTTTTGGGTCTTTCAGCAGAGTTAGTTCTTCAGAGGTCAGGTATGGTTCATGGTTACAGATAATTCCTGATCAGGGAAAAACCATCGATTTGCAACCTCAGACAACCTCATTTCTATATATTCTCTAAACAGATGAAGAAGATTTGTGCAAACTTACTTCACATTTTGTGCACTAAAATGTACACTATAAACCTATGCACTCAGGGTCCAGCAGGGAAGCAGTTATCCCTACATCCCTGAAGCCCCAAAAAGAGGCTCAGAGTAAACAAGATGCAAGTGATCACCGGGAAATATCTCATTTAAACCTTTCTGCACTCTCCCAGGGAAATAGATATCCCTTAAAACTTTGAATTTTCATTTTACATTTGGCACTAAACATATAAACAGAATGCATCACAACCTGAGTGATCTTTTCTTTCTGTAAGGCACATACAATATTGCACAAACAAAAGTGTCATTAGTGTTAAGGAAGTTATTTTTGTAATCCATCTCAAGCCTGCATGACTTGTTTCTGTCGTCAGAGAATGGCAGGTTCACCTCAGGACACTGTACATTCTTGTTTTTTTCGACGTCGACTCTTAACACCTGTATGAAAAAGAAAACACATTATGTCAGGATTGACATAGGATAATGCCTGTGAACACTAACCCTAACCCAAAAAAATAACTAGTTTATTTGCTGTAAAAGTTAGATTAAATCAGCGGTTTCGAACACTTTGGGCATGTGACCTATTTAAATGAAGAAAACACTATTTGTGACTCTTTACCAGTTTCATGTATCTACAAATTCTTTTTCCTAGATTAGAGTAAAAAAATATATTTTCTGCTTTCCTTACAGTTAAATCATTTCATCATTCCTATCTCTCAACCCTTTACAAAAATTGGGCCCACAGGTTGAGAACCACTGATTAAATCATTTGTCAATCTTTAGACACATCCACTTTATCCCTAACTTACTCTCATTGTCATGTGTAGTGACAGTTTGCTCGGACTCTGTCTTCCGGCCCAGTTTAGACGGCTTCTTCGTCTTCCATTTGGATGGAGATCTCACGATCACCTCAAGGTTGTCTTCGTTCTCATCGGCCCAGTTGGTTTCTGTGGGTGAAGGACATGTGCTGTCTGCAGGGCTCTTGAATGAAGGCTTACTGGACAATTTCTTCCTGAATAATTTCTGTGTCCATGTGAGCTGCCCCTTCTTGTCCTGCTTGAGTCCATTGGGCCTCTTGAAACTTTCACTCGGGGCTTCTGATGGCACCGGACTCAGCTGGCCCGTCCTCTCACTACTGGCCTGTCGTGGCCTCCCCTCATGTATCTCCTCGGGAGCCTCGGCCAGGAGTGAGCCCCTCTTAGGTCCTGGCCCCTGCAGAGACCCTGGTGGACGAGGGATGTCCCCAAACACCAGCGAGTATTTGGGGTTGTAGTATTTGTGAGCAGGCACCTGGATTTTGGCTTTCCGAGAATCCCCTAAGCTGACCTGGAAACGGGACGTGGTGGCTGGCAAAGGCGGGCGTTTGGGCCCCGCTTTGGATCGTATTGTAGCGGTCACGTTAGCAGCAGGCGGGCTAACGTGGAACTCCTTGTAGAGGTCCAACTTCTCAGAGATGGCGTACATTTCGCGGAAGTCCCGGTCAAAGAAGTCAACCACCTGCCCCGTCATCACGGTGATCATGTTTCGGTCCATACGAGATGTACACCAGGAGAAACTGCGACAGAGACGCCATTTATCAACTTCATTAGATTCTGCGTGTCCTCATTGGTTTATTAGGCTTACAGCAAACATTAAAAATCATTTTATAGAAAATACTTCAAGATTAACAAGATCTACACTAGAACTCATGCACACACGATTAGACCTCACCTGTAGGAGCCGAACATGACTTTTTCTCCGTCCACCAGCATGTACTTGTTACAGAGTGAACCAGGCAGTCTGCCGAAGGACAAACCGAATCCGGTTCCCTGCAGCGTCCTGGTTCTGATGTTCTGCAGCCACAGGAAAACAACACAGCCAGCAATGTTGAGAGGGTGACTTTGTACCAAAGACGCACACAGACGATACTACACTTCGACTTTAACCCCAAGAACTTCATACAGGTAATGAAACTGTGGGCGATATGCTACAGTATGGCTCCTGGACTACTTCTGAGGCATTGCTATGAAGGTAATCCATATCATTGTAACAATGAATCACACCTGTCAGAAATGAATCCAGGGTCATTCTCGTGCTTAATGTCTGTGCTGCATTCATCTCCTTACCCGCAGGTGCTGTGAGCCAATCTGCAGCCTGGAGCACATATCCAGGAAGTGTGGCACGCCTTGGTGATCCAACAAGATGTAAATGGGCACGGAGCGTCGCCAGGCCGCGTCCATCAGGTCCTGCAGGATCTGGACGTCTGTGAGCATGTCCATCACTACCGCTATCACCTGCAAGAGAAGACATATTTTAAAAGGCAACAGCAATTAATAATATATTTAGGTAGTAATGTAGAGGAATGGGTTTGTGTGATCACATAATTTAGGTTTTTAAAAAAAGGCTGTTTTCAAAGGCAGAATGCGTCACAGCGGCGTGACTAGGCTGCCCCATTTCGAAGGCTCTTTCAAATGTGTCTTTCTTTTTCTGGGCCCCATTCCTGGGAAGATAAACCGCTGAAAATATTCTACAGGAAGCGGACATTTAAACGGATATTAGATTGTTTCGGTGGTTGTTTTTAAAAGTGTCTAAAACACGTTTTTTTCCTGCTGGCTTCGTGCACAGCAACACATCGCTCAGTACCTCAGTACCTCACACAAGCCCACGTCAAACAACCCGAACTATCCCTTTAACTTTAAGCCAGTAATGGGCTTCACTTTCGTGCTTCATGGCTGTGCATTTTACACAAAACCCTTTTACAAATTTTACAAAAGCTGGATTTACATTTTAAAAATGCACATTTATGAAAATTCCCCTTGCTGCTGGGTCAGTAAATCATGTAGCAGGAAGAAAAACACATAGTAACAAATGAAGAAGCATGGATTTAAGTGCTCTGGTTCTCATTCATGTTACATTTCTATAGCTAAGGGGAAACAAATCTATAAAATGCTTAGAGGCAGAATGTCTTTTTAGACAGCCAACAAAGAAACCAGCAGGTGAAGCTAATCTGTCTAACCGAGGCTCTTTGCCACCCAGGGATACACTCACCCTGAGGGCGCTGTACAGCCGCATGAAAGAGTCTTAGCTGCTGGTCTGACAAAACCACAGTATTATCCCTCTGCTGTGTTCCAGTCAGGCCGACAGATCATAGAGACAGAGCTCTGCAACAACAACAAAAGGAGACTTGTTGAGGAATTGTCTGTCTTAATGTCTTAAGAAATGCTGCCGTACAGCTTTCGCTTTCTCCTCTGTCGGACTGCTGGGATTCGTAGTAGCACTTATAGCTTTTTACCAAATAAAAGCCAAACAAGACGATGGTTAATTGGTCTTTTTCTGCATTTAACTGTAACTAGTAAAAAATAACAACTAAATGCTGAAAAAGACCAGGAGGTGCAAGGGGGGAAACGACAGTCTCCTGCTGCTCTGTATATGTTTTATGTATTTTTATGATCTGTTCTGATACTCGTGCATCATGAAGTGATGAACGCCAGGATCAGGGTCAACCACAGGAAGTTAAAGACCCTGTTGATGGCACCTAGAGGCTGCAGTGTTCATCATACCTGACAATAAAGTGGAGTGAACAACACACTGATCCGATCATTTTGTTATTACAAGTTACTTTATGTTACATTCTCCCCCCCTGCTGTTCATGACGTGCAAATGTTCCTTGACTCATGATGTTTCGTCTTCTCTCCTCAGGTGTTGTGTGTTCTGGTCTGATTGAGAGGAAACCTACAGAGAGGGGGCAGCACACCGTCTTCCACCTTCCGGCCGCCGCAGCAGCAGTTAGTGTTGATGCTGTACAGGTCTGTTTCACTGCTCCTTTTGTTTTCGTGATGGGTTTTCTGTGGCGTTCTTTCTGTTAGGTTTAGTTTTGGTGTTGGTTTAGGTTTGAGGGAAGACACCAGATCCTACGACCCTTTGTGGGTTGTTCTGAGTGGCTTTCCATCCAACCACGGCCCATCACCTTTCAGTTGTTTGTTTTAGATGTTCACTATGGTTCTTTTCTGTTTAGTTTTTTTACTTCAACAAATTGACTATTTTGATTCTGTTGAACCTCTGTTTTTTTTTAGAGAGCCTTTGTGGGGGTTGAAACACTTACCAGTTCAATACTAATGACAATTTCAATCAACCGATTACAGCCCAGCCTAAAAAAAAAAGAAGACATTAAGCATCAAGATCAAAACTGACTGCTTGATTTATCCAGTGTCGTGTTGTGTCGTATAAAGGGGTGACTGAGACACAAAGACTAGCATCTCTTTCAGAGGAATGTTTTATCTTATTTCAGTGACCCTGCAACTATTTGACTCACAAATCACCTTCATGCCTGGAGCATTCATTCCAAATATATCACCAATGTGCTTGTGATGGTATCCTCTGCACAAGTATTTGAGCTGTATAGTCACATACTCTCCCTCTTTCTACCTACAGGGAGAAAAATATCTAATTGGAAAGTAATGAACTGTTCCAAGTTCACTTTCATTCATAAAACTGCGATTACATACATCAGCATTGGTTGTTGGTTCTGTCAGAGGAGACAGTGAAGCTGGTCCCCGGCACCTCGTTGGTGACCAAGGTATAGTATGTCACACAGTTTAAGCGTATGTGTTCAAAGGAGGGTGCTAGAGAAAAAGCGACCACTGCTACTAGATCATTATAAAAATAAAAAAAAAGGGTTTTATAAATTTGCCCTACACATTTTTTGCCAAGCTGCTTAATAGATTGGAGATATCTTGTGTATGTTAAGTTTTTGCCTGCGAGTGTTGCTTTGTCTAAATTGCATGTAGGTGTGATTGTGAGCGTGACTGGTTGTTTACTTGTGTATGTCAGCCCTGAGATAGACTGGCGACTTGTCCAACATCAGCTGGGATTGGCTCCAGCGACCCCTCGAGGGTAAGTGCTATAGCTAATGGATGGAGTGGAGCTACAGGAAATGTTTGTCATGGAAAATAGTGTCATGATAAGCTGCCCATTACATTTGAAATGTATCTCATATACAAGTAGTGATATTGTGGCACTACACAAAAGGTGTTGTGATGGGAAAAGTGATATAGCAGCACTTGGTGCCCTTGAGCAAGGCCTTTGACCCCAACTGCTCCAGTGGAGCTGCTGAGTGGACAGATTGTGTTGGTGCTGGCAGCTTCCAGGTGTGTATGTGTGGAACTATGTGGGTGTGATCAGGGCGTTCCTGTTAGAGAGAGGTTGTCTCAGTGAAACTCACCCGAATGAATAAAGCTTGAAAAAAAAAAAAAAAGGATTCCTTGGCAACTGACCACAAAATGTCTAAATGTAAATGAATGTTAGTCCGGTCCGTTGTAGTCCAGACGTGTAGACCAAAATGTTGGACAGACAGACAGATGACCAGAAGTGTCATTCTTAGGCCCTGCAGCTTACAAGACAAGGTCTGTGGATCATCGGCGTTAAAGGAACTCAATCATTCAGGGTCAAAGCCGTAGAAGTATCTTGTTGGGTCAATGAAACGTAGGATGGAGACGCGCAGGTTAAAAGAAGAGAGGTAAAACGAGAGACAGTTGGTCCTTTCAAACATGTGGAGACATGTTCAGTCCAAGCGGAGGATGAAGGCCTGGGAAGTGTGCATTATTGGACCGTTCCACTGCCCCCTGAAAACCAGAGTCATGGAAAAACCCTCTACTTTAACCTTGCAACAAATGTTGCTCTGTTCCTCTCAGAAAAGGCCTGTTGTTTCCACCCAGTGTCTCACTGAGGAAAAATGCTGAGCAGACGTGCGAGGGTAACGACAGAGATACAAGCTGAGGCATGTGGACAGTAGACTCGGTACTGAGAAGCCTAACAAACTGGATCATCATCATTAAGCAAAGTGAGAAAAAAAAAAAACGAGAAACATACAGCGACAGTAGATGTAATATCTGCGTGCAAAGATGAACATGTTGGTGCCTGGAGAACTGGTTGCCCAGCATGTGTTACATTAGTGTGTGAGTGTGATTATTTCTGATCAGTTACAACAAAGCTGGTAGGTTTGTAACATTCCACACATGCATAGCAAGCTTAACTACCATGTCACATGTAATCTTTTCTTTATCCGACAACTTTGGGAAACACCCACAAAAGATAGAAAAACTTTCTTTTTTTTAAGTAGGTTTATTATGAAGCGTATAGCGAGCTGGAAGCTCTTACTCCTGGCTTATCTAGGAGAATATTAAAAGATCACGTGAGCTAGTAAACAAAACACTGACGTGTACCTGCTGTGTGCCCTGCATGATAAGGTAATAAGTGGAAGGTAATGGATGTGTACGCACTGCGGACTGCAAATCACTTCATCAATAAAAGCATAAAAGCATAAAAACATAAAAGAGGAATCTGTCAAGGGCCAGTTATCTAGTTTAACCACTTGCAGAACTTCTGAGTTGTAACATGAATTTGTTTGCAACCAGGAAGAAAGGAACGAAAGGAAGGTAAGAACATGAGCAAGTAAACAGAAAGTAAGAAAGCATTAAAGAAAGGAATGCAACAACACAAAAGAAAAGAAAGAAAGTGGGAGGGGGAAAGAAGGACAGAGGAGGAGGAGGAAGAAAAAAAGAAGGGGAATTTCTCAAGATAATTCTGGGGAATTGCTAAAAGTAGTTGTTCAATAAAACCAATTAAACAGCTCTGAAGGAGTTATTTGGAAACATGCTCGTGTCGTCCTTCCTGACCCAGTTTTTAAGAGGCATTAAGAGGCAGAGAGGCCGAGCAGGGCCTGACACTGTGAGCAGGCGGAGAGGATGACTCAGCGGAGTCATCTGGCAGTCTCTGAGTAAACATTACGACGGGCAACGTGAAAACACAGACCCACTCCAGGCTCTCAGTCACTGTGTGGGGGGGTATTAATCACTCGAACGTGACTCCACCCCACCTGGACCATACGCGACTGAACATACGACTGCAAAGGGCAGAATGGCTTTGTAGGTGAACAAGTTGGCAGTAAACTGAGGCCCCAGCTTAAGAAGGTAGTGTAATATTACAACATGGTGGTCCTTTCGTTCCCATTAAAAGGAATCTTAATGATGTTATAAACAACAATGTGCTTCCAACTTTGTGGCAGAAATTCTGGGAAGACCCTCTCCTGGTTCAGCGTGACACTGCTCTCCTTAAGAGCTGAAACCAGCGATTATTCTCATTATCAGAAGATTTTATTGCGTAATCTATGAATCATTTATCTGCAAATGTTTGAAAAATGCCCATCAGGATTTCCTTAAGGCCGAGGTAACGTCATCATACTCCAGCCAACACCTCAAACTCTAAAGATGTTCAGTTTTATCATCAGAAGATCATTTAAAGAGTGGAATATTTTGCTTTTGTTTGTGATGAAAGTCAGGATTTATCATCTGCAAGAATTACAACAATCAATAAGGTTTTAAGTCTTTTTTTAAGAGAATATGTCAAAACTTCTCAAAGCTGAATATTTGCTTTTTGTGTTGGCATAAAAAAGTAAATCATATGTATTTGAGTTCTGGACCACTGGTCAGACAGAACAATACAATAACATGGTAGTTGTGATAAATAGATTAATAAGATTCATAAAATTAATAAGATTAATCAGTAGTTATATTTGTTAGTTGCAGCCACATGGTTTTTGAATTATATCTTCAACAGCCATATATGGACATAATGTTCTGGTGTCCTCATACTTTTGGCCACATAGTGCAGCACTATTACTGCTGACAGAAACTAACTGACCTCTCATGTTCTCTATTGTAGACGTGGAGTTTTGCAGTCCAGATTAAATCATAAATAAACACAGTAAACAACCGTATCATTTTTTTTTTTGTCTTTTTCATTTCTATTTTTTCTTCATTATATATTTTCTTCTTCCTTCAGGTTCTTTCTTTGGATCCATCGGTCAGATTGTTTCTCCCTCAACAGCAGCACACTGTTCCCAGGCAGCGATACATCTCATATTTAAACATGTGGTTAAACGTGTGTGTTGTTTACTGCTGACGTGAATTACAGGATTCAAGCAGGTAATACAAGCATAACTTCCTGTAGAGGATGTTAAGATTGTAGGTGATACAGAAAACGAAACTGTCCTGTCATCCACACACACAGATGATGTCCCTTGACAACACTGTATTTTTACTCTGTGACATTTGACCTCACCCCCTTGTCTTGTTATTGTCTCTAATGACTTATTTAGTCAACTGTTGACTTTAAACACATGCGATTCTTTCTGTGAAATGTTGCCTATTCCTCACAGCGCTTCATAAATCTCTATCCTGGGCTCACCTGTGCCATTAAGGTTTAAACTGTATTAATTTTGGTGTAGCCTCATCCTTCCTATTATGACAGACTATTTGGTATTTTGTACAGTTTTCAAATAATTATAGAGGACATCATGAACTTTATTTTTGACCCGTAATATGAAGATTTCAAAAAGGGGACATAAAAAGTTATATATTTACTGACATAATCTGATTTTGTGTGAATTTAAGATTACTTTTTCACTATCATGACTGTAAAGGAGAATACTGGCCATGTCTGCCTCGGACTTGCCCTCCTCACCTTGCTGGCGTCCTGTATGAGCCGCCGCACCACCTCTTTGATGTGAGGTCCATTATCTTTAGGCGGATGTGTGTGCACGACCACCCGGGTCACCCCTTTGAACAGACCCCCGCCGGTCCAGCCGATATCCAGCGGCGGCACCTGGGTGTCCGACATCTGGGGCCAGTAGGTGGAATGGACCCCCGAATCACTGGCGTCAGTGCCGGCGGCTCCCTGATCCGACTTGGACTGTGTTGCTTTGCTGCTGCTGTTGCTGTCATTACCCGAGTCATACTGTTTGAAAGTGCTCAACAACACTTTGACTTCTCTGGCCGATAGAAAGTCTTTCATGTTGTCATCTTTGAGTCTTGTTTTGAAGGCACCGTCGCCGTTCTTGAGGAGCTCCTCGATGGCAGCGCGCTGCTCCTCGCTGTAGTAAAACTCCGGTTTAGTCTCCGGGACACTGGCTCCGATGTGGCCGTCTTCCATGCACATAAGCTGGGATTCGGCCATGGCTGTGGCGGCGGTTACCCCTCCTGCAGCTCAGAAACTCTGTGGTCTGTTTGGTAAAACCTCTCAGTATGTGTGACACCGGACCCGGACAGATTGAACTAACCTGGGACAGTTTTCTTACCTGTCCGGGACGGGAATGAGGCGGAAACTATATGCTGCGTTCATGTGCTATCGGAAAAAAGGCCACTAAGCTGTAGGTACGCCCAAGACACTGTCTGTTAAATGTGGCCTTGAAACAATTCCTTACAGTCAGTGAATAAGATCAGATGTTTCTGTTTTTCTTTCAAATTAAAAATCAATTTAGTGCTTTTCGCTCACATTTTTCACATTTAATAACTAAATAACACCTATATCACATATTCTCTTATTCTGCCAAATGTTTGAATTTAACCCTTGCAGCCCATGTACATAACTAATCTTTGTAACATTAGGCAACCTCTCAAATATGAATTTAGAAGAAATGGATCTGGGAGTTAGGATTGCAAATCGAAATTTCCAATTTACAAACAGGACTTGAATGCATTGCGTTGTTTGCAAAGGGCTGGTTCTGTTTAAAGGTAGGGCTGTAAAGAGTTTCTCTTCCATCTACCCTGTGCTCATGTTGCATAAACAAACCCAGATAATAAACTGAGCAAAGAACAATTTATATGTAGGTCAAGATAGTCTCGTGCCACATGGAATATATGACAAATCCTAGATTTATATAAACCATAGAATAGAGCCATCATAAGGAGATTTAGGTCATGTTCCTTACAAAAAACAAGCTAAGCCTATTTCACTATCAATGTCACACAATCTGGTTCCTTCACAGAAGAAGCCAAATTACTTGTGTAATCATTGTCAGGTGTGATCGTGGTTAAATTGATGGTGATGCAAGAGTCTGAGGACACAGCTGTGTGATTCTTTTGAATGTACAAGGCCTCTCCTGCTCATTAAGTGATTGGTAACATCAGGGTTTTGTCACTGAGGCAACACCACTAATTCGCATAAATTCACTGAGGTCATTTCAGCCTCAGGAACAGGCGACTTAGTGAAAATTGATGGCATCATGGATAAGAAATTATACCACAACATTCTGGTGAGGCACGGAGCACCATCTGGGAGTCGTCTTATTGGGCCTGGATTTATTTTGCAAGAGGACGATGACCCTAAACATTCTTCTAACTATTTCCGGAACTACCTGCGACAGAAGGAATCTGCTGGAACATTGAAAATGATGGACTGGCCCCTGAAAAGTCCAGACCTCAACCCCATCGAGCAAATTTGGAGCGAGTTGGAAAATAAACTGGACAAATCTATTGTACATTCAAAGGAAAGCCTTTGGCTTGAGTTGCAGAACGCATGGGAGAACATTAGTGTTGAAGTTCTCAGGAAATATATTGACACTATGCAAGAGAGATGTGCTGCTGTAATTGCTGCAAAAGGTGGATATACCAGATATTAAAGTTAACAGTGGATAAAAACAGTAGGACTCACTTCATCTGATATTTGTTGAGCAACCATCTGCATGTTTCATGAACATTGTGAAATGAAATCATGTTTTGGAGGCAAAAAAACAGGTCAATATTTTCAGCTCTGTCAGGTGTTCTAATAATTTTGGCCACCACTGTAAATGTGTAACAGTTTTATTCATGGCACTGTGTGTTTTGTTCTCACCTTTCAGTATTACAAAGAACTGAATGCATCTTCTGGATGGTTTAGTTGTTATTTATTTTACAGGACACTGTTGTTCTATGGATGCTGAGCAATCAGCTATAACTTCAAAAGCTTCCTAAGTTGTAACTTATTGTAACGATGACCTTTGAGGGATTGTTATATCATGTAGGAGTGCTGCAGAGCCGAGTGTCAGTTTATAGAACCACTGACGTAAAGTGAAGTATTTTGCTCCAGATTTTTGGAAAGCATGATTTAATAGATAACACTGTAATAGCATAATATTTTTCCTGATTGAAAATGATTGTATAAATATGTACAGTATATACTGTCAACTCTCAATAATAATGCGTATCAATGTTTTTTATTAAAAAATAAAGCATTTTCAAAAATAAATACATTACTGTTGTGACATATTCATATCTTTTATATTGCAGGTTACAGTTTATGTCAAATACTCAGACCAAATTCAGTGGAATAAAGGACAGCAGTGTTACAGTATAACTGACACAGTACATGACCATGGCATTGGTTTGATTATTTTGTATTATCAGTCACTTTGTAAAAGCAGATGTCACTTTTTCCAGATTTATTGGAATCAAATTCATAATGTTTAGGATTGCTGTATGTTATAAATATATAAAATATTGAATCCAATATATAAACTTCATGTGTTAAATCTTTGAAAGCAGTTTGACAAACAACCAGTTTTATATTTTTCTATTCTATTGAAGACTTCATGCAGGTTCAGGGTTAAGTTGAGACTGTTAGCATAAGGCATTAATTGGAATAAAACATTACTGTAATATTACACCTGTTTGTCTTTATTTGTGTGCTCCTCTCAGATGGGGCTGGTGTAGTTGGAGGGGAACAGGCCTGTCCTGCCCCTCAGCTGGCCTCTCCACCAGGCCTGGTCAGAGCACTCCAGGACCTCGATGATATCGCCGACGCTGAACTCCAGCTCATCTGTGTCTTCAGCATGGAAACTGTACAGAGCTTTGACCTTCCTGGTGGAGGAAGCTTTGTGCTGGACACAGAGGAGGATATACAAGATGAGACACACAGACAGAAAGACAAGTTTCAGAGATCTTTTAAAGGTTGATCCACACTCACTTTTTCAGCTCAATATTACAGCTGGAAGACGTTTCAGAGTTTCATTTCTTGTGTGAAGAGATTTCTACCTGAATTTTGTGCACACACACATCAGTGTAGGCACACAAAAAATACACAGACACACACCGTATTAAATACCTGTCGTGGTGCAGGTTCACATGGGCGGTCGAGCACTGGAGGAGTATGGAGAGAAGCAGGGAGAGGTGGGAGATTGTCTGAAGTTCCTCTCTGCTGTTGGGACATGAAAAGCTTTACAGTATATTTTATCTTTGTAAATTTCCTTTGTTTATCTTCACTGTATTCAGAGGATAATATTCAAAAATCCTTTTCAAAATAATTCTTGAACCACACATACAATGACTTGTCTGATTGTATGACAGGTCATTTAGTCCCTTATTTTACCATGAGACCACCATGAGTGTAAACTGTCCATAAATAACAGTACATCTTAATTATATTGTCCAACTCTAGTTGCTAATTTTCTTTTCCTACTCAGAATAAATATGCTGTGGCCAGTATTAACATGTTCAGCTCCATGTAAACATTTGTGCCACTTTAAATAGGCTTAGGTTGTTTGCATTGTACATCGTGATACTGTGGAGTTAACAGTACAATTTATTATGTTGGATTTTACCATATGTGGTTGGTTGATTAAGAGTCATGTGATTTTTCTGCATTGTGATTGGCTGGGGGGCGGAACCTCTGAAGAGGTGCGGAGGTAGAGCTAAAAAAATAAGCTAACGATGCGCGTAGCAAAGATCGGTGTTCGGTGGACAAGTGCGTGAAGGAAAGACTGAGAACTGTTGTAAAACAGATTTAAAGTGTGGTTTGCCAGTTAATGCCCTGTACACATTAGATCACAAGACTGCTAACCAGTGAAAATTGGTATGTGTACTGTGAGAGGTTAAGTAGTAGGCGCAGTAGATGATGTTGTGTTATTATTAGCCTTTTCAGCTAGCTAGCTAGCTAGCGAGCTAAGTTAGCTGCCACAAGGAACAATCTGAGCTACGCAGACAGACTACAAGTTTGTTATTCGGCTAAGGACTGGAAGTTTCTTTGGATTACAAGAGACAGTCGGTGTCACCAGCCAGCACCACACGTAGCCAAGTGAAGCCTGGAAACTTCTTGAAGGAAGACGTGGGACGGAGAGAGGACTCCCCTGTCAGCCCGCCACGGTCAGCCGTCAGCCCGCCTGCTCACCGCACCAGCGTGGATATCAAACACTGGGATTGTGTGACTAACCTGCGGCTATTGTGAGTACTGAACAGTTATGTTTGCTTAGTTAGAGTGAAGCAACTTCCACGTCATTTCGCCATCGGACCTGCAACTGGGGTTTATTTGTTTAAATTTATTTAATTTTGTCGCCGGCTTGTTTTACGTTAAATAAAAGTACATAAAGTGGTTTATTAATGGTTGACATATGGATACAAAACAAGATTTAGAGGGAAATAAAAGGGTTATTAAAGGTTGAAATACAGAAGCAAAACAAAGGTAAAGGGATATAAGTTCAATTTACTTGGTTAAATACAAAGTTAATTTTAAAAAGAGGTCAGTAGACTGAATTTTCATTTTGTGTGAACCTTTTTTTTGTTTTATTCCTTTAACTTATTTTTTTATTATTCCTGAAATTATTAAATCCCTTTGAATATAATAAATCCAGACCTAACTTGGGGAAACATAGTATAAATTTTTGTGATTCCTTTTTAAATTGATAACCTTGTAAAGCCATAGGAATAAAGAAAAAAATAGATATCGGTAATTAATATTAAAGCACACTCTTTAAAAAAAAAAAACAGAATTAAGAGCTTAACTAACTTAAATGGGGAATTAAGCTTACAAACACAGGGCGCTACCTATAGAATAGGGTACACACTAGTTTGGCTGAAGTTTTACATGAGGTTTCCTACCTGTTGTTGTGTCTCCTGTAGAAATATCTGAGTGTGTTTAGAGACAGTGTTTTTTTTATAAAATTCCACCAGCTGGTTGAGAGAAGGGAACTTTTCTGACCACAGCTTATACTGCCCTCTCCCATCCTGCAGCACCTTGAAGTGCTGTACATCTGTTGCATGTCTACAAGAGAGTAAAATTAAAAAAGAAAAACAATATTTATACATTTACAAATTCTGTTTCTTGCAAATTTATAACAAATTGTAGCATTGACTTCTTATTTACAACAATCTCTCCATCTTTTGTTATTGAACAGACCTTGCCATATTCTTACCACCAGCCAGAAAGAAGGGGACAGGATGTAATGTAGGTGGATTAGAACAGAATTTAAAAGGGAAGGGAAATGCTACATGAGAGGACACTTCTGCCCCACTAAAAAACAAAAATTCACTCTCTAATAGTCAAAACTTTACAGTAATCTACAACATCAACATGAAATTCTTTTGTCAGCCACCCAGAAGTTTTGTGTTTTGTGCATGGGTCTGCCATATAGCACCAACATTATACAGAGAAGAATCCATCTTAGTAAAGGAAGTAAGAGATAAAACCAGAAAACTTGTACAGTTCATGATTTTGATGAAGACCCAGTGGCTAACATGAGCTGCCAACAAAGTACCATATGCAAACAAATTAAATCAGTCAAATCAAATCAGTTGTTAATTTACACTTAAAACTAATTTAGATCTTGTGTTTCTGTTTCAAACATCATAAAGTAGTTCCTGAGCACCAGATTTCCTCTTGTTTGCGTTGCTAAGCAACATCTAACTAAACAGGAAGAGGTTTGCAAGGTTGAGCCAGGAGTTTTTAAATCATGACAAGTTTTGAAACCGGGAGGGAAAACGACATTCACTGACCTGTCATTGTCAAGAATAGAGAAGAGCTCTGCTGCTATATGATATTATTTAAAACTTTCCAGCAGAGATAATGTTAGGAAAGCTCTTTGGGTTCCTCACACAGGCTGTCTTTCTGTCTCACACACACACTCACACACACACACACACACACACACACACACACACACACACTGCACCCTCGCTCACTCGCTCTCTCACTCCCTCACTGTTGTCCACATCTTTTTATTTTCTGTGAAAGGCTCGTTGTGTTCCTCCTCTTACTGTTATTTGATTTGAATGTCCTAATTCTCGCAAGTATCAAACATGTTTGAAATTAAATTTGCCTTGTTCTAACTGAACAGCTATTTATATTTGTTGTTGTGGTTGGCAGTTACACATACAACCCTTGCACCAAGATCCAGCTAAGCTTCCCTGTTGTTGTCTTTACCTATAGTTTAATTCTGGTGCATTAATTGAGATTTGCAAAGAAACACCTACGTCATAAGTTCTGTTACTTAAAGAATTATTGATGGTCTTCAAATCTAAGAAAGTCTTGTAAAGTATCTTTGTATCTTTAAGTATCCAGAGTTCTGATGTCTTGCTTGAACCAAAACATCAGATTTGTACTGATCAGTCTGTGTAATGCTCATCATGATGTATCCCATAACCATCTGCACCTGGATGTGTGTCACTGAACAGGCATATTTCATAGGAAGTTCAGTGGATTCATGTGATGCGAAACTTCAGCTACAGTATGTCACAGTCAGTGTTACACTGTTGTAAGCAGAAAAGGTTCTCAGACAGAAAGTGTGTCTGCAGGAGGAAGTGGTGTGGTCAGACAGTAATAAATACACACACACAAGACCAGGTCACAACAATGTATGTGGCTGGGCTGTGTCTTAGACTATTTGCATTCTTCCTACTTTCAGGTGTTTATCTGTTTGCTTATCTCCTCTCTGTGTTCACATTAACAATGTTTTAATACAGCTGAATTCTCAATAAAGCAGTTCTCATTTACAGGTTTTCCTCTGTCTGTTGTTAAGACTACATGTTAACCAGCAGTCACTTCAAAGCCGTTTCCAAACTGCTGCTAAAATCCTGATCTTATAACCATGACGGTGTCTGACAAAATAGAGAAGTGTGTCTGCGGAGGGAAAGCCCGACCTCATGCCCATGGGGCAATACTGGTGTCTGTTTTCCACTGAAAGTAACTGAGGTTTGTCCAGAAACTCGCTGAATTTGTCTCTAGGTGCTTATTTGAAAAAGAGTTGGTAAAGGGTTCTGAAAAGTTGGTAAATTTAGCAAGAAAGGTGCTAATTTATCAACAAGTTGTTTGTGCTCAATCATTTTAAAAGAGCAACGACCAGTGAGGAAACTCCAACATTCGGCCAACTGGCCAATGGAGTAACCTTATCACTCCGTCACACAGCATTCGGCTGACCAATGGTGTATCTCCATCACTCACTCAACTCCATCACTCAGTCAGTCAGAGACATTTGCATTTATAGGGCTGCCTACACTCATGTGACATTGAAGCAGAATGAGGAAAATCTTGGTTGAGAAGAACAAGTTGGGGGGGTCACTGAAAGGCATTAAAAAAAAAAAAGCGAAAACGGTGGACAATCTTAAAAAGATAGATTTTTGAAAAAAAAAGGGGTTTCATTGCAGGCAGGAAAAGAAACAGAATTTGAAACTATTCATTTCTACCAGTAGGCTTACTCGTAGAAATGATTGCTGATGCTAGTATGTTTGCAGCAGCAACGCAATACCAAGTTTACCTGCAATATACTAAAAACATATGGCATCAACCAAAACAGTAAAAGCCATCTCTTTAACTGTTACCCATCACTAACTGCATCCATGAAATCACTCACAGCTATAGTTGATTAATAGTAACCAAATTTCAGTGCTTGTTAGCCCTACAGGTGGGTGGCATGGTGGTGCAGTGGTTAGCAGGAAGGTTGGTTCAAGCCTGACTTTGCATATTCTCCTCGTGTCTGTGTGTTTCCTGTGAGAAACCTGGCTTCCTCCCAAAGTCCAAAGACATGCATATTACTCTAAATTGTCCGTAAGTGTGAATGTGAGCTATATGTCAGCCCCTTGATCGAAAGGCACCTACATGCACACATAAACACACACTGACTGCACCTGACAGAGATAGAGAAGTCACCCAGGGCTGCACTTTGGCTGCCTCGTATCAGAAAGGCCCCCACAGGTTGTGACATCAGCTTCTCCTCTGCGTCACTGCGACTGGCATCTTCCTGGTACCAGCTGGAGTCATGGGGGAGGGAGGTAGAGAAAACAACAGAGGATGAAATTAGGAAAATTATTAGCAGTCCAAACATAAATGCAGAGATCTAAGGAGTTAAAAAAGAAATGACATTGCTTAAAGTCTGGAAACATAATCAGGTAAATATCTATCAGCCATGCAGGCTAGTGTGTAACAGTATAAAGTGTAGGAAAACTTTGTCTGTGTACAGTATCTACTAACTGACCATTCATTTATCATGTGATGACTGTGTTTGAAAGAGAAATGTAACTTAACATAATTAAACAAAGAATGGTTTTCTCATGACACTGGGCATGTTAACTTTCATGATAAGATGACTTCTTCCTCTCTTCTGTGTGACTTTAGAAATAGTGAGTGTCCGTCTATCCCTCTGTACTTTTCTCTCTGGCCTCTGTGTGTAGACTTTTGGCTTTTACCTGGGCAGGTGAATGCTGATGAAGTTTTTGGGTACAAACCCCTCAGCTCCATTCAGCTCTGCTTTGTACCAGTTCCCAGTGGTCTGCAGAATCTGACGCAGTGGGACACAGTCACATGAGACACACTCACATGAAATGAAGTCACATTGAGGTGAATATAGTAAACAGCTTTCTTTTGGCGGTACAACAGAAATTAAATCAGTACACGAATACAGTAGAAGGGCACTCAGAGAGCCAGACCTCTGCCAAGGCCAATGTCAAACAACATACACCAGACTTGAGGGAAAAAACTGTAAATTCATAGTAAATGATCCTGATCTGCTCCAAAATTTAATGGGTTCTTCCATGGCCCATGCGCCATCCCTCCACCATGTTCGGCACAAATTGGCTGACAAATAAATGGACATAATATATAAAATAAATAACCACTGTAGTCTACATTTGTTGTTGCAGAGTGAACTTATCCAACAATGTCAAGCTAACGATTCCCTATCTGATCTATAGGGGTGGTGGTCCTCCTGGTTAATAAACCGATCTGACCCTCAACATAGAGGATTAACAGCAAGCTTATTAAACTTATTTGAGCTTTTTCACACTAGGAATAAACATTAAGACTAAAGTAACTTTGCACTTAATCATTTGCCTTCCAACAGCCCTTTCCTGGGAACTACATTTTCTCAACTGTTGGACCACCGTATCCCTACGCACAAGTGCCCCTACCTAGCTCTGCCTGACTAAAACAGCCAATCTGCGCCGTAGGTGTGCTTGTATGCAGTAATATTGTAGTTCAGCGGTTCACAAGTTGTAGTTCCAAAGGAAAGTGCTGTTTGACTGCAAGATAAAGTGAAAATATATATATTTTTTAATAAAGCGCACACCTACACTGATGTTAGCTTTTTTTTCCCATGGGCATATTTTTAAATGGCTATGGCATGTTTTTATTTTGCAGATTGCCCCGTTCACAGCGGCGCATCGCTCAAGTTCTGTGCCGCTGCTTCTCTAAACTAAGAGCGTGTTGAGCCGAACCTACTGCAGGTATTTAAATGACTATAGATCCTCACACAACCTCACGTCAAATAACCTGGACTGTCACTTTAAGAGGAAGACTAACATGTCTTGAGCAAGATTGTGATTCAGGGGTTTTGAGGTGACAGGGTCAATCTGTCTTGAAAACACAGAACTCAACTGTGCTACACAGGAGTAAAGATAGTTTGCACTGTTTACTTGTCATTATGCTTTAATTTTAGTTTGTGTGGTCCGTATATCAGCATTTAACTTATACATTTCTTCATGTCTTTGCTATTTATTTTTACTTTTTGTAAAACTTCAGTCAAGAAGAGATAAGATTGCAACTGATTGCAAATAGGAAATAAACTTGAATTTGAGCAGCAGGATGCAGTTTCGTAACACATTTTCATAACCAGCTGCAACAACTACACAGTGATACAAATTATTTCTTATGCTGTATTAATGTTCTGAATGTCCAGTTGACTCTGTGACACTGATTTACATGAAAACGCTGCTGGCACTATTTACACACTCCGCATTTGAATGCGTTTTCATATCGAGCGCTATTCATAACATGTAATGTGTGCACTAGGTTGTTGAAAACACAAAGCAGGAACAATGTATAAGGTCAAGGTGTGTTTGTTGTGTGTGTGTGTGTGTGTTCCTTACCTTCAATTTCTCTCCCTTTCTGAAGCTGAGTTCATCATCAGCTGTAGCTTCAAAGTCGTACTTGGCTGCAGCCTCCATAGTAAAGGACCTAAAAGAAAGAGGACAAAAGTATGAGGGTGTACATTTGGGGGTTAACAAATAACAAAACTGAAAGTATATTTATAGTTTTTTACTTACATAACACACCCAGGTTTAACCAAGATGTCTACATGCATTTTGGGAAGCTATAAAAACAGCACATTTAACACTGGTGTAACAAGTATTTTCTCTTGTCTGTCTTACCCACAGAAACACATATTCCTGTTATTTGGAGGCCAAAAACACCACAAACATAGTGATTTAACCTGTCCTCTCATCATTTTTCTTTTGTACACATGACAGAAATTGATTTGACAGAAGAAATCAATAAGCTATCACCAGCTTCACCTGGACTCTGTTGGCAGGTAAGGTGCTGTCTGCAGTAGGAAGAAAGTTCGTTTTGACAGCTCAGAAAGCAGCGGGCCAACAAACCATAATTCAAAATGACAAACTGTTGCCGTCTGTGCCTCATTGAAAAGAGAAAGAAACATTGTGTTACTCACCGTGTGTGTTGTCCTTGCAGTGCAGAGATCGTAGGGTTTACAAGGAGAAGTAGCAAACTCCTGCTGCCAACTCACAGGAAGCACAGTCAGACTGCAGCTGCTACTGAAACACTGTCACTGCTGACCTGTTGCACTGTCACATGAGCACACACAAATGTAGAGGTGTAAAGATGCACAAAAAAGATTAGAACTTACATGCACTGCATGGATGGAAGAAATTACTGTATGAATGTAAATCAATATTTAACTGAATAACTGGCAACTGTATATTTTTTAATGTATCAAGACAAAATACTAGCTTTTTCCAAACCTCTCAAAGAAAGTTGAAATGCATTTTAAAAAAAAAAAGGACACGTAAAACAAAGTTGAAGGCTCTACAAAAAGCTAATAAGCAGACATTGAGTCATTCGTTTGTTTTGTCAAAACATTGTTTTTGTAAAGACTGAATTAGTATTCAGTATTAGCTGTATGGTAACTATGGCTAGACATTAAATGCTAACATCAGAAAGCTAACAATAAGTTAACATTGTAAATGTTACACACTAAACATCAACATGTGATGTCAAATTGTTCTTAACATGCATAATATACCAATGGGCATTTTAGCACATTAGAGTACTCACAGCTGTGCTTATATGGCGCTGGATACTAAAGATAAAATGCTAATGAGCGAATGTTAACATTAAGCTTAAAGTAGCGAAGCTTAAAACATCTTGTGCCGATAAATTAACTATTAACTGATGAAAGCTGAACGGCTAGTTAACCACTCTTTGGTCAAACAGGTTGGTTGGAACTTTTAAACTATGGGATGTATTCACCAAACCAAAAGATTTACAATGTTAAATCAATAAGCCACTTGACACAGCCCTGTTAATAATACTGTATAGTTAAGCAGATTTTATTAAACAAGTAATTAACTTCATTTTATGTATCAAACATACCAAGGAAAGCAACTCAAGCAATGGAATTACATCTATTACAGTCTACACAGTGGTGTTAGAAACAGGAAGTTGAATTCCTGTCAACAAAGAGTTTGTCTCTTTCATTAGGTGACTTTTGCTGCTGTGGTTTGCTCAACTTGCAAAGTTCACGGATAGTACAACTGTGGTGGAGCTGATCAACGATGACGACCAAACGGCTTACTGGGAAGAGGTGGAAGAACTAGTAGGCTGGTGTGATGACAAGAACCTTTCTCTTAATGTTGACAAGACTGAAGATGACATCACCAACAACCCTCTTCTGGTCTTTGAGCTCAAACAAATGTGTGGAAAGAACTCAGAAGAGGATGTCTTTTCTAAGAAAGCTGAAGCAAAGAAAGATACCACCCCCAGTTCTCACTACATTCTTCCAGGGCTCTGTTTAAAGTATCCTGACCAACATCATCATCATAATCATCAATTGTATGAACTGTAATGCAGCCGATTGCAAGACCCTGCAAAAGACAGTGAGGGCAGCAGAGGGAATCATCAGAGTGCCTCTCCTCTCTGTTGGGGACATTTGTCAGGAGAGATGCTGACAGAAAGCCAGCAGCACTGTGGGGGGACTCCCCTCCCCCTGTCCACTGACTGTTTGCTCATCTGTCCTCTGGGAGGCGATGTAAGTGCATCAAACACCTCTAGGATGAACAATAGCTTTTTCCCTCAGGCTGCAGGGCAGTTCAAAGAAATAACCTGAATACACAGTTCACAACTAGAGACACTTTTTAAATATACTATGAAGTGACTATAGCATAAAACCAAAGATATGCAGAACAAAGAGAAAAATATTGTCAGAACACCCCTTGGTAATACTAGAAAAGATAATTAGAACAAAGCAAAGAGTCTGTTCGCTGTTTAGCTTGTAAGAATCTTTGTTATTTAGCACAAACACAAAGTAAAGAAGGGGCTGATGGGAAGTGCAGGTATTAAAGCATAAACCAAAATTAAAAAAAAAAAAAGATTTTGATCTGATGAAGAATTTGGTTACCAAATGTTATGGCAATCCATCCAACAACTGTTCAGACATTTCACTCTAAACCTTAGATGGTAACCACATGGTGGCACTGTATGAAAGGCAGGGGATAATGCACTAAGGATATATCTGCACCTCATTTCATGGCAATCCACCCAGAGGTTGTTGAGATATTTCAGTCCAGAGTGGTGGACTGACCATTAGACTGACATTACAATCCATATAGCCATATATCATGACTAAAACAGGGTTAGACTATAGTATAAGTGTACCATGAGATGTTATTAATATGCCATCAGGGATTAAATTTTGTTTATACAGTGTCAGCCATCCTCTATAGATGTATCAGGCCATTGTGAGCAATGTTGCACATCAACATGCAGAACCTCTTAACACATATATTGGATTTTTATATTATTTTTGCATTAACTTTCTTTATTAATCAGGTGTTTAATTTGCTTGGTTTTTCAAAAATTGACATTCCTGTCTGTTTTCAATATGTAAACAGTTCCTCAAATGAAAAATGTACTGTGTCTTAATAAATATTGATACTACAATATAAAAATGCATTTGTGATAGTTTTATTATGATTGCTAAATTAACCACACTGTTTGTTCATATGTTCCACTTCCTCATTTGTCTTTAATACATGAACCAGAAAAGTTAAATTCTAAACCACTATCACCAATATACAAGCCACTTTTTAGGCCACATGACTTACGGCTCGAAAGCCTTCCTTCACATGTAGCCTACTTATCTAAATTAACACAATGCAGCAAAGAACATTGTCCCACTATGTCTCATACAGTAGAAAACAAACTGAGTGTGATCACACATGTAGTGTCAAGTGAATTATCAGGAACAGAAATATAGAATATGCCTGTAGGGGGAAGGAGGTAAGACGGAGTGATGTAGGGAAAGAGGAAGGAAGTACAGTGTTCTGAAAAAGAAATGTGGCAAAAGGAATGAAGGGGGAGGGGGTAGAGGTGGAGTCAAAGTCAGCTAAGAAAACGAATAATAAGGAACAGATTTGACAGAGTGCAGGACTGAAACAGAAGGTGTTGGAGGTGTTAAGGTATGGACATGAAGCCGGGGAAAATGCAAGCAAATACTGACAAACCAACACACTCTTGTCTGTGTCTCTCCCTCTGATATTCACAGTCAGTCTCAATAGTCGGTCTGCCATCAGTGCTCAGATCCCCGTGTGGTGTTCGCTGGGGATTTGATCGTGAGACTTGGCTGAAAAGCAAATGATTTGAGAGAAAGAAAAAAAAAAAGGGAGGGGGGGTGATGCAGGGTCCAAGCAATCAGCATTCCCACCATGAGAGACTTGATGAATGGACCCAATGTACCCTCATAGATGTTTATGCGTGTGGGTTATTGTGTGTTTCTTTCTTTCTTCCTTTTTTTTTTTTTTTTTTACAATGCCAAAAGAATCATTTACCTCTTGATGACTGTTGCCAAGGTGACCTACAGCTGTACGTGCATCTATTGTTATGCAGCCTATTATGGAGAATCAGGAAAAAAACAAAATAGGTACAGGTGTAACTATTCAGATTATGTATTGTCATCTGTGTGTTTTTTTTGTCTGTGTGCGTGATACGCTATTTATTGTGTTTAATGGCCTGAGCCCGTGAAACATCCCATTTAGCTTCATGACAGAGCTCATAAAACTCTGTTTAAACAGGTGGAAAGGAATGTATATGGCTCAATGCAGAGCTGCCATTCTGCATTAATAGGCCCATTAACTCGGGGCCCATGTGCATGACTACGTGCACGTCTGTGTGTGTTAACACTCTGCGACATTGACAGTTGCATCTTTAGATGTCGAGAGACTTCAAACTCTGCAGGGTGAGTGAGTGCAAATGGAAGAGGTAGAGACTGAGAGAAAGACGAATGTGTTTGGCAACACAGGGACAGAGATGTATAAATAAATATTCTGTGAGCAAACATCACATTTCATTTTGTTTACCTCACATAACTCTGCTAATCCCCCTTCTCCCAAACCTCTGTCCACGTCTGAGGTGGCAGAAGGATTGAGTTCTTCGACAAAACAGCTCTCTGGAAATCTAATAAGACAAAAAAAAAAACAAACAAAAAAAACATCCCGCCAGGACTTGAAAGCAGCAAGACCAATATTGTCAGCACTACAATAACAGTGCTATAAAATCCCTTCTAACATTCAAAAATCTGACAGAACTGTCCCCAATAGGAAAACACCTGAACTCCACAGAAAGACGCATGATCTCCAAGTACAGGTTTGAACTGAGCAATGCAACATCAGGACCATCAATACAATATAAACGTCATAAACCATTTAAATCTTCCAAATTCTTCCTTTTTATTAATAAAGTGAATGTTAATTTGGATGACCAGTGTGCCCAGATGAAAGCAGATTAATAAAAAAAGTAGGCCCTTTATTTGCCTCTTACTAATAAATCATTAAACCATACGATCTATCACTTGCAACAGTGAGTAATGCGTGCCCTCGGATCCAAATAAGACACAAAAAGATGCAATTGTATGAGTACCCAAGCATGCGGCTTTGTAAAATAATGCATAAAAAAAAAAAAGCTCAAAATGCAGGTCTTATCTTGCAGATGTTACCGAGGCTGCACTGCAGTCTGAGCAAGTGAGCAGCTCCATGCAGACAGGATTTAATCCTCTAGGGGAGGTGGGGTGATTTTAACATTATTTTTGCCAGTCACTGATCTTCTTCCTGACTGTAGCGTAAATATAGTTAATTATTTTTCACCCCCACCCCAGTGATAATTACAGCTGCAATTCTCTACTTTTTTTTTTTTTTTTTTGGCAAACTGTTCCTCTGGTAATTTAACACCTGTCCAGCGTGGTGTCCTTGTATTTTATGGTGGATCTCTGAGTTTATTTCCACAGGAATAGTTGCTTGTCCTTCTACTTGTCTTTCTTTTTTTTTTTAAATCAAGTAACTGTAAAATTTGACGTTTGTGTGAAAATGGAGTAAGGTCCAGTGTTTTCACTAATCTGATAGATGGAAACATGCTAACAGCCTGTTATGTCAGCGACAGGTAGTGGTATTCTCCGTTGAGCCCTTTTTTTTCTTAGCCTCCATTTGTTTCCATATTGGCAAATTGGCACCATCAAAAATACGCAGAATTAGCTATTCATAGTTTTTGTTTGCAGTGTTCCCATGGACGTCCAGACAGCTGGATGTAAAATGTGTGATGATTCAAGTTTGCTCCATGCGTTTTCTTCTAGCATTTCTAAGTAGATTTATGGAAGTTTATTTTCAGTGGACATCTAAGATAATTCCTTGGGAAGTATACGTCACACTAAATGATATTGATATCTGTTTTATGGATCTGACTGACTTATGACTCAACTGACAATAATTAAGCTTAGCCATAGAGTAATGCGCATTTTTCAATACATATTTCCATCGAGTTTTGATCTGTTGTTCCATGCCGGAAACGGTGGGTTGCTCTCTTCAGGTTGGGATGGAGTGTTTAAATATCTCGGGGTCTTATACACGAGGATAGAGCAAGAGATCAACAAGCAGATCGGTGCAGCATCAGCAGTGAATCAGGTGTTGTACCGGACCGTTATGGTGAAGAAGGAGCTGAGCCAGAAGTCGATCTTTGTTCTGACCCTTACCTATGGTCATGAGCTTTGGGTACTGACCAAAGGATGAGATCCCTGATACAAGTGGCTGATATGAGTTTCCTCTGCAGGGTGGCTGGCCTCAGCGTTAGAGATAGGGTAAGTAGCACTGACATCCAGGGGGGAGCTTGGAGTAGAGCCACTGCTCCTTCACGTCGAATGGAGCCAGTTGAGGTGGTTTGGGCATCTTGTATAAAATGCCTCCCGGCTGCTTCCATTAGAGGTCGCCTTCTGGGCACATCCAACTGGTAGGAGGCCCTGGGGTAGAATCAGAAGTCACTGGAGAGATTATATACCTCATTTGGCCTGGGAACACCTTGACATCCCCCAGGAGGAGCTGGAAAACGTTGCTAGGGAGAGGGATGTCTGGACTACTTTGCTGATCTGCTGCCACCGCGACCCAACCTCGGATAGGCGACAGAAAATAGATTGATGGTTGTGATCTAAGTTCAAAAAACTGTCCTTAAACATTTAGGTTTAAGTTCGATGCACAGTGTCTGACCTTCTAAACCACCCATCACAAAAGCTAAACTAGAAGGTCTTCAATCTCATAGCCTTCACACCGCTTTTCTCGAGGAGCAGAGTGAAGACCCACACTCAACCAGAGTACTCAAGCATCGACCCTGTTGAAGCATCCCTGAATAAAGACTGAATTAACTCCAGCTCCACCGGCAGCTGACCCCGAACCCCCCCACCCCTTCTGCAAAATGGGCCTAAGTGAAATGATAATTTTACCTCAAGAATCAATAAAATGCCGTGTATTAGTAGGCCTCTTCTGCCAGTCAGTGTTCTGGCCTTGTTCTGAACATAATGATGGATAAGAGCCTATCTGTCTCTGTCAATGAGAGTCCATACCTCACCTTCATCCACTGGACTCATACATCAGCTGCTCATATCCATGCATCATACCACATAACACTGATGGTGCCTTTGGGTTTAAACGGCTGTGAAATGAATGGTTGTGTCTGGGCTGCAGGGGGGGCTGACACCACAGAAACAGTCCATCAAGTAAAGTGGATTTAGGACCTTAGGAAGACGCTGGAACATTTGAAGTGGGTTCGTCAGGATGGGTCAACTCATTGCATTTTCCTCTTGTTCTAAAACTCTTAACAGTAATGCTATGTCTCTTGAGACTGCTCCCTTAAAGTGATCCTCCCTAAAATAAAAGAACTAAAATTCTCCAATACTGCCGGATATAAATCAAACATTGATGATGGTGTATTTAAGGTGTTATTTTGTCCTTTAAAGTTGATTGAAATTTGCTTAGAAATGTAAAATATGTGTATGTCAGTTCACTTTATGGGTCGGTCCGCATTAAACTCTCCTCACCATGACAACGGTTCCCATGTGTGTCCTGCTATTGCAAACAGTGCTGAAAATGACCCTCATTTCAATACCATGCATATTCATCTCATCTGGATGACACACAGACTGGGTCAGAGTGGGCGGAGGCGGGGAGATAAAGAGCGGAGATGAAGGGATGAAGGAATACAGGCACTGCAGAGACAACAGACTTCTATAGGAGAAAATGTCAATGTACAAAACACACACACACCCCCACAGAGGGGTTACTGAGGGCAGTGGTGTGTCAATCTCTCTAAAATAATTGTATTGCTCAGTCTGTCATATGCTGTATGGCAAGTTGAAGTTTACTGTTGTGATTATATTCCTATAGTTCCATCTGTTTCCATACTGAGGTCTACATGGGATCCTGAATGTCGCAGGAAAATAAAAACAGCAAAAATAAAAAGTTTAGGTGTTGGCTTAGTTACTGGACACTTATACTGTATTACCATATTGAATTTTGGTGGTCTCCAAAAGAAAGAAAAGTGAATACGGAGTGCTGCATAGTTGGTTGTTTGTAACCTAAGCATGGCTTCAGGTCTGTTTACAGTGATCATTATAGTTAGTCAACACACTTAATCACTAAAATATTTAGGAAAACCCAGGTCAACCTAGATGAGTTGCAGAGAAACTGCAAAACACATGAGGGTCAGAATCGTCTGTAAAGCAGCCAAGAACTGTGGGTGTAACAAATGATGGGGAGCTCAAAAACATCATTTCGACTGCTTCCAAGAGCCCGACAGGCGAGTGTGTGAGTATGAGACTGGTAAACAAGCTACACCAATGTGGGTGTTTACATTCTGCTTTAAAGAAGTATTTTGTGTTTAACTTTTACATCTTAATACAGTAGATCTCTTTTCTTTGTGTTTACTTGATCTGTAATCTAGTATATTACATGACAACTTGATCTGTGAGAAACTGTAACATCTCTAACACATTTTCAACACAAGCGAGTGTATGTGGGATCGAAGTAAACTACAGTGACTACAGTTCCCCCAGTGCAACAGTGTGGATCACTGATGTGTCTTTAATAGTTTTCTGGACAGTAGTGGAGCTATCTGGCGCAGAGGAATAAGCTAAATCAGTCTTTGAATACACAGGCAATACTTTAGTTAGTAGGATCATTTCATTGTTGGGTTTCGCTCTTTTAATTGGATTTGCCAACTATGAGAAAAATATAGAATATTGGCAGCCTTATCCTGCAAATGCTTCTTTAATTTGCATTTGAATGAATCTCCACTAGACTAGAATAATCTCTGTGTGTTTCTCTAGACTTCTCCTCACTGTTTTCTCTCTGAAATCTACACTGTCAGTTTCTCATCTCTCCACTGTCTGTCTTACTTTTCACTGTGTGTCAGCAGAGAACAGCTGCACCTTTTCATCAGAAGGACGCTTTTTGCCCTGTGTGTAAAACCACTTAACCTGTATAAATCACCGTCTGTTTGACTGGACTGTGTGCCAATTATTTGTTCGGGCGGTTTGAACACTTGTTAGAGCAGCTTTTGGTTTATACAGTGGGAGACAGAGACAGAGAGAGAGAGAGAGCAAGAAACAGGAAACAGAAAATTGGAGTGACAGAAAGAGTCTGGGAAAAAAAAGGGGATGAGAGGAAGGCTAACGAGCTCTTGAGTGCACAGAAACAGTTTTGTGTAATCGCTGATCTCACTCACTTCACATAAAGTAAACATGTCAGTGAGCTATCTACCAATGAGGAAACACATGCTTGACAGATTAGAACTTATTAAGAGTCAGTTTGCTCTGTTCAAATCATTCAGAGCATCAGCCGAACCAAGCACAAACACACTGGTCCTCACTGTCAAATACGGCTCCACATGTATTTCCACATAGGACTGGAAAATGGCTTGCAGAGTGTGATCAAAGGGAAAGGGAACACATTGAGAACTAAAGATTGGTGCAAGGCAACAAAAGTGGCAAACACTTAGCAGAGGTTTGGAGCAACAGCAGTGTACTGTATAGTGTCTTTATGGAGGTTTAAGGAGGTGTATAGTTGTCTTTGCAAAATATGCCAATATGAGGGGCCATCAGGGGCTCCTTTTCTCCTTGGGGGGGCCCCCCAAGCATTTGCCTGGTTTGCCTCTCCTAGTTGTGTGTCTGGTGATGAGCAAGAAGTCGATGATGAGGGCGCCTAAAACATCTTCAGGTTTAAAGTCAGTTGTCTTAAAGACAAAACCCAGATTTAGCTTTTATACCATTTGAACCAAGCACTTTTCTCCAAAGACTGCAATGATAAAGTTGAAGATGAAGCATCATTGCAGGTTTTTCTACGAAGACACAGTCACTATATGTATAGCATAAAAGTTGCAGTATGAAAAACACACATTTTCTATTTCTATTTAAATCATAAGAGCAGGAGCGAAGAGCTCCCTTTTCCCACACTTTGGGACACCAACATTCACTTTCTCTCGCTGTAAAGAGCAGCAAGAGAGACCATCCATGCATAAAAACTTAAGACTCTGATGATTGGTCGTACCATTTCCCCACCCCCACCCCCATCAGATACTGAGTGGAAGAAATAAATGTCAAAAAAGTGTCTGCAGAACGCCCTACTGACATTATATTAGCCAAGTTTGAGGCAATAAAATTCTTTAAATTAAAAAAAATAGTTTTCTTCCACTTCCAGATTCAAATGCCAAGAACAAATGCCAGGGTGGAGAGACACATTATATAAGCCTCAGTATGTAGAGCATGCAAGGGGTTAAGTTTACATGGAAATCTATGTTCTAGCCCGTTGGGTAATTTAGATGAGAATGCACACAAACCTAACCCTTCATATAATTTACCTGGAGGTGAATCAGGTAAAAAGTTCTACACCACATTAATTTCCCTCATCAAGTCTCTGCCAATCACAGAGGAGGACATCCAGATAAAAAGAAGCTGATGACAGAGATAATTCCACACTGTGATATAATTGGGATGTGTATTCTACCAAATGGGATTCAACATGAGAAAGATTAACATCAAAAGTTTTGTCCACGCGGTGAATTCTGATGGGGGCACTACTGAGGCTGGTCAGCAGGGGTCAGTAGAGCGCTGCTGACTGTTTACTGTTCATTTGCAGCTGCTGGAGCTGAGGGGAGATGTGTGAACACAAACAGGCTCTCAATCAACACAGACACACACACACACACACACACACACACACACACACACACACACACAGAAACTAGCCTGTCCATCAGACACATTCTCAACAGAGTAATGATGTCACACTCTGGGCATGTTGCTCAGCACCTGACAGCCACTAGCCACGACAGTGTGCCGCTGTGTCAAACACACACACACACACACACACAAACACACACAATGTCAGGTCTTTGAACTTTCTAATCTTTCTTCTGTCTGACTCTCTCTCACACACTTGCACTGTGTGGTCACTCGTGGCTCTTGATGGATGCCAGTGAACAGGTCACGGGGTTCTCACTGAGCTAAACTACCTGTCCATTACAGGCTCATTGGTCGTCAGTGGAGTGAGAAGTTCAGGGCTGCTGGACTATGTTTTGTATTATTTGCTCAGTGAGCATCGCACTGTGTGAAAACACAAAAGAGAAACTTATAGATTTGCTTTTTTTTTCTTCCATTTTTGGTGGCCTCGCTTTCACTAGTGCTGGAAGGAGAACCACTTATTAAATATTTGACAGACCTAATCATATATTTCCCTCCTTCTCTTTAATCATGAGAGATAAAGCTCATCTTCATCAATAAATTCATAAGTCAAGCTTATAAGTGCTTCACTTTAATATCATTTTGAACATCCTCTCTGTTCTCATGTCTTTTATCGTGTCTTGTTCTCATGTTCGGTCACTGTCTTGTTTTCATGAATCAATATGCATCATTTCTATCGCCGCTCTCACCTTTCTTTAGATCCTCCGACTCCCGTAGCCTCCACCTTTCCCTCTATGTGCTCAGCCAGTAATGTTTTGTATGTTGGTCTGCACAGTCCAGGTCACACGGTTGCCCTTGTGTGCCAGGGGCACCAGATGGTACAGCCGCAGGAGTTGGCCTGCCCACGGGACCTCCATCCCCCCATCATACAGCACTGCTGCCCACCCTAAGAAGCGCTCGGCTCCCCGACGCCACTGCACTTCATACAGGACCGGTCCTGAAAGGACAATACTGAATTTACATGTAGAATTAAATGAGTATTTTAAATCAACCATCCAACTGTTGAATTTTCATCTCAGTCTTTATCCAGTGTTTTTATTTTGTAAAGACTAATTTATGTCATGAAAGCAGTGCTGTGTCTTTGCTTTGAGACACCTGCAGATGACAGTAGTATGATACCACATGACTTGAGACTTTGGCTTGCAGTAGTGTATTTAAGTTATCCAATATATTCATACCTATTGTTTTACAACTCCAATATGCTTTGAGCGTTATATCCTGAGAGATATGTTAATGAAGGCAAAAATGCCCCAAAACACACTCCTCTTTAAACCCTAATATCTCTTTATGGAAAAAAACGCATTGTAAAAAACAAAAATTGCTACACATTACAGCGTGAAATGAGCTATTAAGACTAATCTTTTGTGGGGGAAGTATTTCCTTTGTATTTTCTAGAGAGGATTTGGGGATTTTCTGATTGACTTCAGCATAGTCAGAGAGTTACATACACACACCTTTAATTCCATTTGATCTCACAGTCTGTTAATTAATCTGACTTCTAATTGAATTCTTACACTGTGCTGATTCACTGTTGCCATTCTCCTTTTTCTCCTTTTGGTTTTTAAAACTTATCTTTTACCAGTGAAAGGCTCAGTTTACTAAAATCCCTTCTTATGATATTGATGATATTGAGACACATGTAGTTTCGGCTTTTTAAGACTCCATCAAATGAAAATCAAGTTTATAACCACAGCCAGGGTTTTATGCGTCATACAACCTAAGGAACCAATCCCGTCAATTAGCGACAGAGGTGCAAGTAAAAGATGCTAACTACGCTAACCGTTCTGATATGTCTGCTAGTCGCCGATTTTGGTCACAACAGACTCCTCATCTGGGTCTGACTGCGGCTCAAACATGTGGCGGAGTCTCTGATTTTCCTCCTCTAAGCATCTTGATACTCTCGGCTCTTTCACCTGTCCACCTGGAGCCAGCAACGGCGGTGGGCGGGGCATAAGGCCTGATCCAGAATTTCTCAATGAGGAAGAAAGTGCAGATGTGTTACCAGCCCCAGCTTTCCATTGTTTCCTCACTTTTTATGTGGGAAACATGTTAAAGAAAAATATTAATCATAGCAAAGGATTTTTACATATGTCTGGAGAGAAACTTTAAATATACAGCACTTTCTCAGTGCCATTACCAAAAACCAACTTCCATTAATTTGTGATTAGGGCTGGGCTATTGATTAAAGTTCAAAGACATGAAGAGCAGGCACCGAATGTTGCATCGGATGTGTATCCTTGCTACTTATTCTTGGATGGAAATGTTTTGCCTGATTTAGCTTGGATCTATTTTAGTTCTTAGTTACAAAGTTGTTGCTGCTCTTAACTTGGCTGACCTCTTCTGTTTAATGAAGAAACAGAGATAAGTACGGTGTCAAACACAAGCTCATAAAACTCAGGTATCATTACCCAGCCGTACGGAAAAGAGGTTAAACAGGGATTAATAATCAAAGCCCCTATTCTCGGTGAGAAGCCCCTACAATTATTTACACAGAGATTGTGATTGATGGACCCAAAACTGTGACAGCGTCAGGTAGAGTCAATATGTTCTCTGATGTCCTGGTTTAAAGTACAGTGATCTAATGACTGCTCCGCTCCGCCAAAAGACCTGCCCGGTTTACAGCCACTGCAGCAGCTGTGAACACGCCGGCAAATGTCACCGTCACTTATCTTGACCCTGTACTGTCTTTTTTAACTCCCCATCCTTAACCTCCCTTTAGATAGCTAGATTGCCGGAGATGACAAGAAATTACAGAGCAGAGGAGTGCAGACTCTTAAATGTCAAGAGAGGAAGAAAGCGAAGGGGTGGGAGAGAGGAAGGGAGGAGGAAAGAGGCAACGTGCGGAGGAAGGGAGGGAGGTGGGTGAGAAGTTGAGAGAAGAATAGATGAGGAGTAGAGAGGTAGAAGAACAGAGGGTGAGAGGAGAAAGTTTTTGTGTGTGTGTGTGTGTGTGGTGTGTGTGTGTGTGTGTGTGTGTGTGTGTGGTGTGTGTGTGTGTGTGTGTGTGTGTGTGTTAGAGTGGATGACATTTGAGCCGGGACCAGATTGGTGCTTGGAGCTCAGTCCCTTCACTTCAGGCTCTCTGTCAGCTCATTTACTGCGCTGAGAGGCGAGAGAGAGAGAGAGAGAGAGAGAGAGAGGGCGAGGAAGCTGAAAGAAAGAGAGCAAAAGGTTAGAGCAGATAAGAAGAGAGAGTTTCCGTGGATAGAGGGGGGCAGCCTGAAGGTTCAGTTTACTTCAGTTACCTCTTAAAAAACAGTGAAAAATGAGGTGTAGAAGAACCAAAAAGGGATAAATCTAATATAAAAAAATTTTTTGGATTATAAAATGTATTTCCCTCAAGCAAACAACAGAAGCAGAAACAACAGGTTTTGGGTAAAGCTGACAGATTGCCTTTGAAAGGCTCGGTCTTACTGAGAAAAAAAGAGAGTTGTGGCCTTTTCAGTATGAAAATGAGAAACATAGCTTTAAAGCTGCATGGACGAAATCCACATGTTGGTCCCCAATAGCAACCGCTTCAATTCTGTCGACGTCAACGCTCAGAATCCTCTGATGTGAAATCAGTAAACTGCCCATAGCGTGCACATGCTCAGTCCAGCTGTCCTGTGGTCATTAGAGGTGGAACGATTCAGAAGCCGAGACCAAAACCCTCATACAATCGTCCACCTGATACCTGAAGACAGAACCGCATTTCCCTCGACCCCCACCCACTGCATTTGTTGCAGGTGTAGCCTGTTGAGCTCTTATTACAGTACTGTAATGTAACAAAACTCATTTTTCATTTCACAATTAACACTATAAAACATTTAAATAATCAAATTACATCTTATCTCTAATTAGGGGAAGTTGTATATTTTGTAAATATTACACATGACACCGATTTTTATTATCTTGTTTAATTAGTTCAAGATGGATAATAACCCCTTTGACTGGGGACACCTCCACAATAAAGGCCACTTTGTATCTTGCAAAATTTAATGTTTTAACATGAACTCCAGCAGCAGAAATTATTTGCAGTAACTTAATATAGAAGCCTTCATCATTTCCTGTGAATCCTAGCTTTGTAGATAGCCATTATAATTCAACAGAGGCAAGGCATCGAATAAATATATTGAATTGCTAATGCTGAAAAAAAAAGACCAGCTATAAACAGTATCAAAAACAGTGTTGATTCAATGATAGTATTAAAGATTACTTTGTTATACTTTATTATATTACAAAGCTTTATTTTCATTGTTTGGTCACCTTTTCGTATCAGTTGCAAAGTACAGAGTTTGTTTTCTTCTCAGAAGTGACTTTTAAAATACTGAATCTTAACTTTGTAGAACATTTATTCATAGAAAAAAATGACCAACTAAAAGTGAAGTTACTGCCATCATCCTGCAGTATATGCTGGTGTAGCTCAGCGCACGCACAGCCTTTACAGTAGAAACACCAGCACAGTGAACATGAGGCTCTGTGGCCTTGTTTTGTGCACACTGTCAGCTGTTAAGATGTCTCAGCAAATCAGACAAAAGCCCTGTGCTCGCATTGTCATTGGCCATTAAAGTATCATCACAAGGACAAAAAGCTCATAAGTCTCAGCGCTAGAGAGGGATAGACGCTTCGTGTACAGTGTGTTTTTTTTTTTTTAGGAGAGCTCAGAGGCCGCAGCTTCCCTGGAGCTCTCCGATGATGAGGCAGCTCTCACCGCCATCGCAACCCAGTCAGAGGCCACTAATCTGAGCCACACAGTCAGGGAGCGGGCCTTGGAGTAGGTCCAGCTCCTTCAAACTGGACAAAGAGAAGCATCATGTGTTCATCCTAATAAGGCAGCCACTCACATACGTGTGTTTTTTTTTTTGTTGTTTTTTTTTCTTTAGAATATACTGCACATCTGGCATGATGAATAATGCATGTGCCAGCCCGCAGATGCTCGGCTGTCAACGAACACATGTGCTTTATAATGTGTATGTTGACAGGTGTTAAGTGACAAATGAATGCATATGGACACACACACACACACACACACACACACACACACACAAACAAACACACACACACACACACACACACACACACACACAGACAGAGGGGAGAAGTGCTGAGCTATTGGCTGGCAGTCAGTAAAAATGCAGTGCTGCTGAGTGCAGAGCAACCTCACCACTTGGCCCGCCAGCAATACTGCAAAGCACCATTTAACTGTGGTGTGTGTTTGAGTGTGTGTGTGACAGTCTGTGTGTGTGTGCTCGTGCGTGAGCACATTGCGTGTGTGTGCGTCCAGGTAGGCCAAGGCAGTAGGTGTTGATGAGTCTGCAGTTGGCAGGACTTTGTGAAGCTACATGTGGTGTATCTGTGTGGGCAAATTTCTGTACAAGTGTCCATTTAAGCATCACAGTGAGTCGAGTGTGTCTTGTTGATCTATCTATCTATCTATAGAAGATAACTGGAATTACAAGCTGTCACATTGAGAGAAGTGGGCTAATCCACCTCTCTCATAAAAACCACAACAATAAATATATAAAGATATAAACACACACAGAGGCAACACTGCATATTCTTGACATCAGAGAAATGATTATCTGCCTCACTGATACATTACCAAATTATCATAACTGCTAAGCAGCAGCAACTCAGCTCTAAAGCAGCAAAGCACTCACTTATCAGACTTCTCTCCTACTTTGAATGGCTGTGCAGTTTCCCCTCAAGGAAGCACTGACAGAAATCTTTTTGCACACACACATGCAAACATGAATTATCTTGTATCTTAAGGCTGAAAACTCAAACGTTTGTGATGTATTCTCTGTCGAGTTTAAATACTTTATCTGAAGCTTTCTGCTGCACGCACACTCACAGTGCTATGGGCAAAAACATAGATACGTCCTATCCAGGTGCTCCACTGCAGCAGTTGGAGGTTTTGGGAGTTTGTTGTGCCATGTTACACTAAAATGCTTTTTAAAGAGACAGTTGTACGTTTATTTTACTTTTCCTTTAAGAAGGAAGGCCTGTACATGACATTACCATACAAGACTAATATTAACAAACCTAAGATATTGGCTCGTCAATATGGTCTTACTCGACAGCTGCGGAGGGCTCACTCTGTAAAATTCTTCCCAATGACTTTCAAATGTTTAAGAGTCCTGAGAGATCATGATGGTTTTAAAAGATTATTCTTCCCAAAATAACATTTCTGGCAGAAACATTAAAAATCTGAAATGACGTTATGCAAATGGCCGATTAAAAGACATTTAATCCCTCTACAGCGTCCCCCAAGTGTCTTTAATATGAGTGAGATCTCTGCTGCAACAGGATGATTAAGCTACTCCCTAAAAAGTTCTATCATTGAGCTGACAATCATACATAAATCTTTTCATTAAATTACATAAAAACCCATCAATTAGTAATTTTCAGATGGTCCCAACCTACCCCCGACCCCATGTGGTGATTATGCAGTGGACAGAAACACATCAGCTCTGAACCACTGGTGTGTTGTACCTTCTGCAACTAGGATCCCCCCCCCCCCCCCCCCCCCCCCCCGCTGCAAGTAAGAGCTCTGGAGGAACACATAGATAGACAGATGGACATAGAACAGACACACACACACGCATGCACACACACACACACACACACACACACACACACACACACAAAGCATGTACCATCAGGGCCTGGAGAGCATCAGGGAGATACATGCGTCTCACATTTAATTATCTACCTAATGGTCTCACTGTAGTGTCATTACAGAGGAGAGAGAGAGAGAGAGCGAGAGGAATAAATAGGGATCAGGGAGGCGGTGCGAGTTTCAAGCCTTTGTCTCTGTATGACAGAGACTGTATGTAATGCAAACAGCTGGACAGAGGTATGAAGTGCACTCAGCACAAACATGTATGCTGATGTTATATAAAAAAAAAAGCCTTATATGCATTTAGACTGATAAACCAGACAATGTAAAACACACCAAGAGGCATGTTACATCCAAAATCAGTCTAATGAAAACTAGAGCTAATATATAACAAGTGTTATAGTAGGCTTTAAGTGCTTTAGTGTAAGTAAATATATAAGTATATAAAAATATAATATATAGTTTTCCACACCATCCGTACAGCCACATGTGTACAGAACAGGCAGTAATCTGTAGGATTTTTATAGTAAAATAATTTTTTTTAAAAAGACAGATAGACACAGCTGTGACAGTCACTACAGACACTGTAGTTGTTTTCACCCAAAAATCATACACTGGTGGAAAAACAACAAAACAGCCATAATTATGCTTTTACAATGTGATTTATCTTAAACCTATTTTTTTTCTGTGCAGAAGCAGGAAGTCTTAACTTTTTATTTATTTATTTATTTATTTTAAGGAAGTCTTCTTCTTCTTCTTCTTCTTCTTCTTCTTCTTCTTCTTCTTCTTCTTCTTCTTCTTCTTCTTCTTCTTCGAGCAACATGTCCGCCTTGATGTTTGTTTGTGATGACATGACACACGTTAGCAAGCTAACTACACGAAAACGTTCAAGCAGAGAGGAAACTATGGTAGGTACAACAAATAAATGTAAAAACAAACAAACAAAAAACAGGTTATATGATGTGTATTATCTGTAGTTGTCTACCGTGACGACATCAAATAAATACGTCACATAAATAACTAAGGCCCGAAAATGCTATGAACTACTAGCTAGCTTGTTAGCTTAATGTATAGCTCAAACGCAGCAATAATTGCATTCACCCAACCAGCCACTGTACAGTTTTGAAGTAGCACTGTAGCTTGTCTGTTTTGTGAGACCTGTTTTACAATGGGTAGTGGTGTTTTTGTCTAAGCTCACTATTACTAATAGAGAATAAGTTTTAAAGGCAAAAGTATGCTCAAATTCTTGTATTAGCCAAGCCTGTCATACAAATAGGTTCATGCATAATGAAGGCATGTTAGACTAATTAGAAAATAAATAATATATTCAACAGTATCTTTGTATCTGCAGAGCCCAGAGGTTTATTTGTGCTCAGGTGAGATCTGGTGTACTGTCCTTGGAAAATGGACACTTTCATTCAGTCCCAGAGGAGGACAGAGTGTCACCTGTGTGATTTGGATGAGTTTGAGAATGAAATGCATTTTCTATTGAACTGTCCCTTTTGATGTGACAAGCCATTTTGATATGGATTGATATGATACATTGATTTTCATAGAAAACATGTGACATTGCCCAGTTTTTTAAGTGCCTATGAGCGTGTTTAATTTGACGAGTTTATGTCTGATATAATGTTTTTGATACATGCATACTTGTTGCCATCTTGTTTCTTCTTATTCTTGTGTGTCTGCTTTCATATAATGTCTGTCATCACTGTGGGGCTCCTTTTCTCTCTCTCTGTAGCTGCGTATTTCTTCACTGTGTCCTTTTAAAAGAACTATAATTTCTCTCTTTCTCTGCATATTGATGAGGGGATTACAGATTAGAGTGATGAAGGATGATGATGGGAAAAGGAGGGGATGATGAAAATGAAGAGATATATTACAGCTGAGAGCATGGAGAGAGGATGAACCTATGCATTTCTAAGTGTTAGATAATGAATGAATATGAAATTAACTGATTACTTTTACACCTGTGGATAGCACTGAAAAGTTAAATTTAAGTGGGATGCGTTTTGTGGTAGTTCATTGGGGGAATTATATGAGGAAGTTTAAGACCAGAGAAAATCTTGCACACGTACCAACTTAAAATAACTCACTCACACTTTGGGAATATAGCACTCTATCTCAATCATTTCTTCTCTCTAATTCCTTTTCTTCTCATGTATCACTGCCCTCTTTCTTCCACATCTTAAGTAAAACAGACTGTTGAGGCTTAATTAAATCGCAGATGCAGGTGGATGAGAACTGTGGGTTTATTGTAGAATAAAGAGGAATGCTTATGGTTTTGGAGATGGGAGGGAAGCTGAAGCAGAGGCCGGGCAGGCAGGTGAGTGGAAGAGTTGGCTGGTAGGAAACTCAAATGAAGAAGTGGACGCAAGACAGAACATAGATAGAGAAGTGAGGATGACCACTGAAACCACCTTACATCATAATTTCATGCAGCTTTAGATAGCTTTTATACTTTCAGCTGCTTAAACCATTATAGAAGAAATTTTAGACCAAATATCTGTCTTGTTTCGCTGCGGTTTGAGTGCAGTATTTGAGAGTGATAGCTGACCTTTAAAGCACTGATGCGTGTACATTATCTTTTTTGGGGAGGCTTAATCGTCCTTGTAGTGGCCATTGATTTTTCAGTCAAAAGGACATTGATAAAAGTCTATTTTTTGACTGATCACTTCATGTGAAGTGAATTTAATTTGTACTTTGTCAAGGAAAAAAAAAGCTTGCAGCATGGTTTGGAATACATAAATAGCTCTAGGGCGATATGTTAAGTGCCAGAAAGGTCACAATATTAGGAAGTAATTCTTTTGTGAATTGGCTTTCTGAATTGTTGCCATAAATCCCACCCATGTCTTTGATCCATGTCTACATGTGACCTCATTTCAGTTTCTTTCTTTCTGTGGTTGTCACATGAATAGGCCCATTTGCTGAGGACAGTTTACTTCTGCAACAAGGTCACCCTGACACAGACCCACAAGTGAGCTGAAATGGAGCACGAACAGGCTCATCTGCAAAGACCCCCCCCCCCCCCCCCCCCCCACACACACACACACACACACACTCTCCTGCTGAGGCTGTTCAGTGACCCATCAGGCCAGCAAAAGTCAACATCTGTCAACATGGAGTGTGCTGCACCCTTCCAGGTAAAAAAAACAAAAAAACAACTGTTTTATAAGTTGGTGAAAAATGTAAGTTTTATTAGGCCTCCACTGCAGTACGACACCACACTTAAACATACTTGACAACAGCAGAGGACTCTTTTAAAACCTGGCATTTAGTGAATGCTTGGTTGCGTCAAGGTGATGCACCGAAGTGGCCTCACTGATAAAAGCCTTGTCTAGCTGAGCTCTCAGACTGACAGAGTGTGGCAGCCACATAGTCAGAGGGTGAAAGGGTGACCTGCTGGAGGACAAACTGCAGCCTGTCCTTACACTTTGAGGACTTCTCCTCAGGGGGGCCTTTCTTTATGTGTAATCAGCACTTCACTGTTGGTGACTGGAATACTTTACTTTGTTTGCGCAGGGCAAATTTGAGTGAGGTCCAATTTTTAATGTCACGCAATCACCTCCATAAATGACTATGATAAATATCATAGTATTGTGAATGAATAGGTTTTCTATCATCGCTGCTTATGCCAAATGTCTTTCCATTGATTTTTTTTTCATCATTAACCTCGATTAATATTAAGCTTATTAAATGAAGCTTGCATAAATCTGGGTCCAAATTAACTGGCTGGCTGTCATCATTCGCCTGAATAAAACAAACTGCCAAGCGTGTCATCCTCTTTGCATTTAGCTCACTTTTGTCAGTAGCAACTACCAGCAACTCTACGAAAGCTAGTAAATGTCAGTGTTGGCATAGAAAGAGAAAGCAGAACATAAGTTACATGATGACACTGACTATGATATACGACTATCTCTAAATAACCTGTTCAGACAGAGTCCTTAAGATTGACTTTCAGTGTGCGTTCACATGTGTATACCATATGTGCATGTGTCATTTTATGTATAAGACGAGGCGCTGATGATTTATTGTCCGTTCTTCATGTTTCATGTCTCAGATTCTTATCAGTGATCCAAATAGGTTTAGGTTTCTGCTTACTGATTACTCTTTTATTAGTTGGAAAAACATCTGAGCCTGAGATACCTGTGGCAGAGGCATAAAAATGCTGAAAAACATTTGAGCGATGCAGCTTTACAGGTTGTAGTGCAGAAATACCAATGTTTAAATGGCCTATTGCTTTGAGTAATGTGAAAAACACTCAGTTAACTGCTCTTAACAAACAAGTCCTCAGCTGCTTTGTTGACTGAAAGATGAGATGTTTTGTGGCATCTTCCTTTTTTCTGGATCTTTTACCTTAGACCTTCACAGCCCTCTCCAAAGGTTGCTCTCAGCCACTTCTATTGTCGCTCTCCTTGTAACTTTGCCCTGGACAAGCCTGTGCGCGGAATAAAAATCAATCAGGGTGTGTTCTACCGTGTCACGCTGCTTGCCATATTTCAGTGGTATACCTTCTTCTACTCCCAGTGGTCCATCACCGGTATGTATGAGGACCCGATGTGAAAAGAGACAAGTGGGCATCGAGAGGACAGTGGGAACGTGACCGAGATGCACAACGACCACTCTACCCCCGGGGTGGGATTGCTCACCGGCGTCTTGGAGGCCGCTTGACCTTCCTTGTTCTGTTTGCAGTGGCGAGGGGAACAAGGTGAAATCCAATAAGATTTTGATAAACCGCGCTGTCACCGCCGCTGTGCTTCTCTGTGTGTGTGTTTCTGTGAGCGGCTTGTGTGTGAGATAAAGAAGAGGGGAGAGAGACTTGATATGCCCGAGTGTGCTGACACTGTACTTTAGGTTCATCACCTGCAAAGGTGTTTGGTCTTGATGGGAACATTCATCCACAAATTGAAGCTCCAGATGGATCCTCTGGTTTTTGGATATTTGAAGGCATAAACAATCCACTTCTGTAAATGTCATAGATGTAAGAAACATTTTATGGCTGTTGCACTATTACAATGGTAAGATGCTACTTCTAGGCTTCCTGTGATATTTCCCACGTGCTATTATAAGATTTGTGTTAGTGATGATATTGCATGATAGAAGTCCATTTTCACTTTGGTGTTCACAAAATCTGATTAAATCACTGTATAGATTTACAAAGAGTCGTCCATCTCTCCTCTATCGACCTTTATTGGCAAACAGAAATACAACAATAGATAGATTTTTGGCACAATCCCCAGATATGTCTTTTGCTTAGCTGGCTGTGGAGTATAATATGTTTCAAGTGCAGGTGTTTGCTCATAACTCACTGCCCTTTATTGTTGGTTGGCTAAAAATGCAAGTAGGCCGGGGAGAAGATGGAGACTGTGTTGAAATGCCAAGAAGTTGGCCGGTTTTATTCTTTAAACACACAAAATTGGCTTTTGAACGACAAAAAAACTCAGCACCTGGTGAATTAACTGTTAGAATATTTGTACTTATCAGCAAACCTGGCAACCCTTCTGCTCAGATGTTGTGGGCATTTATGTTAAAGGACAAAAAAATCTTCTGTATGTTGTTTTATACTGGATAGCCCAGTTGTAGATTCATGTGAGCACATGTGGAGTCAAGCCAAGTGTAGGTGCTGAGTATCTTTATGCAACAGTAGCAGTGATTTGAAATAAGAATAAGGGGCTGACGGCCCCAATGTGGACATGCACAAATAAAAGAGCTTCACTATAGTAAATTTTCAATCTCAACCGTGTCTTTACCATTAGGCAAAGGTTGGTAACTGCCAGCAGCAAGATGTCCCAAAAAGAGAAGAAGAGTATTGTTGACTTGAAAGAAATAATTTTCTTTAGCTTATTAGGTTGATTACAGGCTATTTTCCCCGCCATTGTTGCAAGAGCACAGAATAAATGAACCAAAATGACCCATGTTTGAGCAGATTTGATATCCATTGGGAGCTGGTTCCAGTAGTGGGCAACATAGTAGCTAAAAGCCAGTTTGCCCTGTTTCTTTTTAACTCTTCTAACTAACAGACACTAACTGACCAGCTCCTGCAGATCTTAGAGACCTATTAGGCTTATATAAAAGTATAAGGGGAGATAGTGTTTGATGCTCTAGCACTATTCAATCTGCCTCAAAGCTCAACCAGCTGTAGTGAAGCAAACATTTGCTTCATAGGCAACAACAGCAGCGATGATGGGACTGCTGGACCAACTGATGCACAAAGCCAAGGGGAAGTGCATAAATATTACGAACAGGTGTAATGATGATGGAGATTAAGACGAAAAAAACACAGGAGCACAATATCTTGTTTGGTTAAAGAGATCGGCTGTGTGTTCTTGCTCAGATGTGTAGGATGAACTGTGAAGAATAAGGCTTCTCTTTTAAGGCCTCTGAACTAAAAGTTGTCTTCAGACATATGAAACCAAGTCCACCATTGCAGAACAATCACTGTGGATATTCTCACATCATACGCTGTTAACTAATGGAATAGCTCAAATTTACAAATTTGTATTTCAGCGCTCTTATAGTTTCACAGTGCCTTGGTGCCTAAATACTGGTTTCAGGTGTAAACTGTGGGGAAAAGTGAATTGTGTTTGTGTGTGGAATTTCGTTTTGATACGCCAAGTCAAGACCCCGAGGATTAATGTCCAAGATCAATATCATCAAGTATTCGAACTGAATTACGTTGTAACAAAACAATGGCTGACATTTATTTACTGTCACAAGGCAAAAAATTTGATTTAAACTCAGCTTCCAGGCACCGTCATCGTACACACTCCTTACTCTCTATAGATCTGACCTCTGACACAAAAACCCCACAGTGGGTTGTTCAACTAACATCTCACTCATAATTAAGACCTATATGGCCTTTATCACTGTGAAGCTGCATAAAACTTTTACCTAATGCTTGTTTTTCCTGATGCAGATTCAGACATTTTATTATCCCAAGTGGGAAACTTGATTTGCAGTCAGGGTTACAGATAACAAAACAAATAAAAAAAAACACAAGTCCAACAATATACACAGTACAATAAAAGGCACAACACTGTGAAACACCAAACACTATAAAACACAGAACACAATAAAATGACAATTTATGTGTGCAAAATCGGCAGGGTTATTGCACGTAGGATAAAGGAATTTTTAGTCCTATTGCATCTGTACCAAGGAACTCTGAATCTACAGCCTGATGGAGGGGCTTCCAACTCAGAATGAAGAGGGTGGTTTGTACAGTCCAACATGGATCTGGCCTTGCGGAGAACCTGCTGATTTAAGATAGCTGTCAGGGGATTAGCAGCAACCTTTACAATCTGGCTTGGGTGGTTTTTGTGTTTCATGCTCAGGTTACCATACCAGGCAACCATACCTAATGTTGTGACAGATTCCTGAAAGACTTATCCAAAAAGTTTCCAAAAGGTGTATGTGAGCCTAAAGTGTCGACGCCTGTGTGCCACAGTATCATGTTTTATTGTGTGGTTATGACAAGTGGCAGTGCCTTTCTACTGTCTGACACAGTCTGAAGCAGGAAGTGTTTTTATTCCCTGTGAGAAATCAGGTTCTCCTTAAGTTATTTCACAGCTCTTTATATGTAACTTTACAACCAGTTTTTATAATGGAATCTGCCACTGTGGAAACATTAAGACAAGAGGGATCAGTTGTTCGTCCTGCTCCCATTTTAATAAGCTGTAAGGTTTTATACTGAATGGAAACATTAAAAAGTGAACTATATTGCGGCCGGTCGCTGTCCGTGGTGCTGATCTTAGGATTCGTCCTCAGTCCAGACACACGCTCTCTCTCTCTCCCCCCCCCCTGTTCTGCTTCACTCTTCACTTCCTCCTTATCACACACTGTTTTTCTGTCTCTTTACAGTGACTGTCTCTCGCTGACATTCTTGCGCACACATTTTCTCACCACAACTGATTCCCATCCCCACATCTCTCTCTCTCTCTCTCTCTCTCTCTCTGGCACGCAAGCGCGCACACACCTCCTCCTGTTCAAATATTAATTTGCTACACCTCAAAGGCCCCTTTGCCTCCCACCTACATCCTCCGTCAGAGGAACCTGTGGAAGTCAATGTAGAAATGTAAACCTATTAGGCCTATATGATGACTTTACATCGTAAGTACATGAAACAGAAACCCGATGATAACAGCAGTCCGTGGCTCAAAGCCTGTTAGTCCCCTTTCAGTGCTTATCCGCTGCAGATGAAATCACCCGCAGGTTCCGTCGATGTTTTTGTGCGTAGGCTCAAGCAGTGACTGGGCAAACTGTTGATAAACCACCCCGCTTAGAAATATGCACCGGGGAGCCACCAAACAACCGCAACAGGCAGGTTTCCACTGCCTGCTTCCTCTCTCTCTCTCTCTCTCTCTCTCTCTCTCTCTCTCTCTCTCTCTCTCTCTCTCTCTCTCTCTCTCTCTCTCTCTCTCTCTCTCTCTCTCTCTCTCTCTCTCTCTGTCTCTCTCTCTGTCTCTCTCTGTCTGTCTGTCTCTCTCTCTCTCTCTCTCTCCTCTCTCTGTCTCTCTCTCTCTCTCTCCAGTTTTTGACCCAGTAAGTCGCATTTGCGCATCAGTTGAGGAATTCCCCGACTTTGGAGAGGCGAGCCGCGCAAGGAGACGCTGGTTTAAAAACCCACTGACGGCGGGGGCGGTGGAGGATAACCTTCAGTTTATCTGCTTTGGCTGATATTCATAAGAGAACATCGTTTTTCGGAGAAGCCCGTGGGGGCATGCAGTGAAAGTGGAGAGAGAGAGAGAGAGGGCGCGCACAAAGGGGCTTGCCGGGAGACACTTCTGCATGTCTTCTTCGACCACCCCACCCCGCGCCCCCACCCTAAGGGTTCCAGATATTCTCCAGTGCAGCGAAACCGACCTGCCACCTAGAGCCGCCTGTAACCTCTCCAGTCTCCGGTGCGCAGCGCGTCACTCCGCGCTAATGGAGAGATTACTCCACTGGTCAACTTGGATACAGTCTCAGGGCCCCTTGTCAGTATTAGTGCCCCTGACTCGGTGAACAGAACAGGGGAAAGGAGGAAGGGAAGGAAGGACACGTGGATTCCCGAGGCGCATCATCGGATCCGGTTTTTGATGCGCGCAGGTGTCCAAGTCATCATCCTATTCTCTCTCTGTGTGTATGAACCGCTAAGTTACAGATTTCTGTGCATAACTGAAAAAAATCAAGTGGAAGACGATCAGCCGGAGTGCTTTGAACACAGGAATGCTCCCGGTCGGATATTTGCTTTGGGTTTGAGGGGAAATCGCTCGGATATCAAACATCTCCAGCGGAGCCACAGCAGCGGCTCTGGAGTTACAGAGAGCAAGGGGAAAGAATTTGGAAAGTAGAGCTTTATATTTACGGATTACCAGGCTTTTTCTTCTCCTGAACAACTGTAAGACGCGCTCTTCTTTGATGTCTGAAAAGGTAAAAGAAAGCAACATTTTTCTCCATATTTCCTGTTGTTTTTTCTCTCATCTTCTCAGAACAAGCATCAATACAGTGCAACGCGTTGGTTAATTGTGATCTGAAGTCGATGATGAGGAATCTTTCCATCAAATGTAAACAAGAATCAGCCAGGTTTCTTCTCACTGATGCGTTAATTTATGGCTGTTTACAGGCAGTGTATTCTCACTTTCTTAGAAAAAAAACCATAATTCATACATTACGCAATGGAAAAACAGGATAACTTTTGCCTGAAGACACACAAAAAAAAGAATGTTAATATTCTGTTTATTGCAAGATCATTAAGATTGATAATTATTCGTTGAACAGAATGTGTAGTGCATATAGGCTGCTTGTCATGTGATTATTATTGGGGGTGGGAGTGGGGGGGTTCAAGCCTCTTGGTTATCGAAGAGCAGGCAAATCCTACTGAATAAATTAAAGGCGCTTTTCAATTACGTGACGCCAATGCAGGTCGGTCGGAACGCACGGTGGGTAATGAATTTCTATTTTCTTTATATGGCTCCAGGTCAACAGGTCCGGGAGCGCGTCTCTCTCTCCCTCTCTCTTCCTCCCTCTCTCTCCCTCTCTCTTCCTCCCTCTCCCTCCCTCTCTCTTCCTCCCACTCTCGCTAAAGACAAATATGAATACTGAAGGAAGTGCTGATCGTTCTGATCCTAATTTTTTTTGGATTTTTGCAATTCTGAAATGGTTGTTTAGGCAAATCTTAGCACTCCTGTCTGGATTGATTTTCAGCAGTAAGGCGATCAAACAGGCAACAGGGGGCGCTCTTTCAACTGATTTCAAATAACTCACTGCCTTTTTTTCTCTCAACATCCACAAGGTTTAAAGCTGCAGGTTAGGAATGAGATCACTTGCTCCAAGATATTTTTATATCTTGTTGAATAGATGGATACAATAGATGCACTGATGATGTCTAGGTGGTCTTGTATTGCTGTTTGATCTTTCTAATATGTCCAATTTGCAGTATGGATTGAAATGAACTTCATCTGATGCATTCATTTGTGCAGTAACAGAGGTGAATGAAGGATTCATTTAGAGGAGGGAAGAGAGAGATAGATGGATAGATGGATAGATAGATATTGACTGCAGTTTGCTGCCTATTAAACTAAACACTTTGTCGACCATTGCCTCTGGAGAAAACCGATTAAAGAGTAAAGATGCAAAAGGAGGGAGGCAATTAAAATCCCAGAGGATGACATTTCATCTCATCATCAAGAATGATCAGAAGGAGGGGTGTAATTGGCTCATTACTTGTTCCCCTGTGCATGCTTGGCCTATCAAACAAGGGCAGTATTTGTGACAGCAACATGATATCTCTATCAAAACCTCGATACCATTTTCATTTACTCATTTTCATTTTTTCAAAGTGGAGGTTTTGCTGTGAACTCGTGGTCTCACTTCATGTTCACATGGATGGGTTTGCAGCCTGCAGGTTAGAGGAGTAGGGTTGTGACCACAAGGCTGTCAGAGCAAACCCCCAGAGAGATTTGTGATTGGTGGAAGAAGGACTAAGGCTTTCATCTTGCTGCTGTTATGGTGGCCTCAAGCAGTGCACTTAATTCCCAACTGCCTCAGCAGAGCTGCTCGACAGTAACAACATTGTGTTGGGTATCTCCAATGACTATGTTGAACCATATGCTTTTTAAGCACATTTTTAAGGGAGGGGTTTGTCAGTATATCTGCTGTCGGCTACTGAGCATTTTGAGGCGTGGATGTTTCAGTCAACTGCGCCTATGGCTGTGATCCATTTGTCCTGACTCTCCCCAGCCAGTGCAGAGTTTTGAACCACTGCCCTTGATTCACAAGACAGCTTCCATTATCTAAATCCCAAAAGATGTTGATTCCTCTGTATGTTAATGATGCATCACATGTCCCAGGATTTATCATATCGCACCAGTGTGATATTGGTTTTTCAGCCTTGAAAAACTCTCTTGTGGGTTTAACTATTGCTCATACACCGATTTTGTTTGCATCATTACATTTTTTCAAGAAATAAGACGTACATAAATAAATAAATACAGATAGAACAAGATACCTGTTGCCCCCAATGGGCTACTGTCATGTTTACTCCTTTATCACTTTGTCTTTATAATTATATAATTTATAATAGGAGCACACAAAGATGGGGTTGTTTTTTAGCTCATAAATCAAACATAGTATGTGCATTTTTTTCTGTGGATTGGAAGGGAAGGGGCAATGATGCCAGAGAGCCGTGGGCCCCTACATGTTTTTATAGGAGAAGTCCCCCAAGACATGAATAGAACAATTCTCAAAAGCAACGGTATGCTCAATTTTAAATTGAATTTGCTGTTTATTCTCAAAGGATCTCACATACAGCTCTAGGTGCTTCTCACTACACTCATACACTCACTGTGAATGGAATCCCAGTCCTCCACGTAAGGGTGGAATTTACAAGTCGCAATGAAGGCGATAATGTGGGAAATAAGACCAAATGTCGACAAAGTTGGATCCTTGAAAGGATGCACTGGAGGCATTTGGGTGAATGAGAATATCTGGCGAGCTAAGGCCAATGCAAAGCTTTTGCTTTTTTTTTTTTAAACGTGCAATACCCTACGGTGTAGCAGGTACAAGAGACCACAACTGTAAATGTTCTGGAAATCACCAACTTCTGGCTTTTGGGAGGAAAGTGGCTGAGCTCATTGATGTATAGAAACACACCCAACACAACTACTGCTGAATCCAGTGGCTCATGAGCCGTATGTGGTCTTAGAGTGGCTTAACGCTGGCTGTAGTTCCCTCTAACTGGATGATCTCTTGAAAACTGGATGACATGGATGCAGAAGGAGAGATGGAGTATATTAAGTTTTCTGTCAGGAAGAGAGTCAGTGAAAACATCATTGCTCTGTGATTGTTTGTTGTCCAGAGTATCCATGACTGTTTGATGGTTGTAAACAGGAGAACACCTTTTGTGCAATAAAAATGACTAGCATTGATTTACCTAAGTATTTCTCTACTGAACAAGCAGGGAATTTCGTTGCCAGGAGACAACAGAGCACACTTTTTGCCACTGGTTGTGTTTATTTTTGCGTTTTACTTTTGGCTGCAGTGTCTTAAACAAGCTGACATTGAGCAAGTATGTATAAGTGTGAGACACAATAGGAAATATTAATCATCTTGCAAAAGCAGAACAAAATGTGATGGAAACAGTCGGTGGAGTTGTTGTGGAGACCAGAAAGCACATTGCGTTCTGACACTGTGAGTGGCTTGCAGCAGAAACAATGGGACCTCCCATATGCTTCGAGGGGAAGAGCATAACCCATACAGTACAATACACAAGAGGAAGGTGGGCCATAATATCACTATAGAAATACAGAATGAGCATTTGAGAAAGCGACAGAGAGAAAGTGAGCACCAGAACAAACTAGCAATCCCTCAAGGTCAGCTGCCCCCCCCCCCCGCCCTCAACGCCCCATCTAATCCCCTTATCCGGTGAATCAACTTGATCAGACACCATCTCTCTGGCCAAGGTGGGGGGGGGGTGGCAATCCCAGGCCAATGACCATGAGCCAGTCACAGTTAGTGGCTGAAGAGGTGTGTGTGACCTAAAGTGCAGAGCGCAATATTGTCTTGGAGGAAGGGTAACCAGGGTTGCCTTGGGATTGTTAGCGCCTGTGCTCGCTTCTTTTTTATGTCCGTAACATTTGTACAGCAATTGCTTGCTTTGTATTTAGTGGTACCCTGTGAAGTTTTTGACCAGTACTGGTGCTGTGGAGCAGTGTTTTTTGATGAGCTGCTCTCCATTTTGTCTGTGTCTTGGAGTATATGCTAGAACACATATGTTTGCACACAAGGGTGGAACACCATACTGATACTTGGTTGGGCATCCTTTTGCTCTCAAAACAGCCTTAATTCTTTGTGGCACGTCCCCAAGATGGTGGAAATTTTCCTTTGAGATTCTGGTCCATGTTGACATGATTGCATCACATCATTTCTTAATTTCTAATTTCACATTTGTCAGCTGCACATTCATGCTGCCAAACTCATCATGAACTGAAGCTCCTGATCTGTATATGCATGATTTTATACAGTGTACTGCTGCTGCAATTGGCTGAATAATTGCATGAATAAACAGGTGTACATGTGTTTCTAATAAAGTGCTTGGTGCGTGTATCACAGTTACAAGTGAGGTTTCAAAAATGTTTAAAAAAATCATCTTTGCTAATGTTTTATAAGAAAGAAATGCATTCAAAGACACACAGTGCATTTGTATTTGAAATACCCTGAATGTAAACAAACCTTTTACACTCATCAGAGTACTTTTTAACGATAAGATGCTTATTTTCTTTAAGTCATTAAAGGATTGACTATCTTTAATGACATTCATGGCTTTTTACAGTGTGTATAAGCACTTGACTTGTAGATGTCTTAATGTAGGAGCTTCCTGACAATGTAAATGCTAGTAAACAGTAAGTAGATGCGGAAGTAGAAAAATGCTAAACAAGTAATAGAGTAGAAACCACTCCACATTCAGTAACACTTTCTCCTGCCACAGATACACAATATATTGGATAAACATGTCATTATTTCTCTGTGCTGTGTGGGATGGAATTAAATAAACTCTCAGGAGAAGGGGCCGGTCCTCAGAACAGTGTCAATCGTCCTTGGAAAGCTGTCATACCAGTCTTGAGCCATGTCAGAACACATCGGATCATTCCTTACGGAGGAATGCTTCCAGCTCGTCTGGGAATTGAAGGAGATGGAAATGTACTTGGCTTTCTTGGCCCAACTTCACATAAAGATTTAATGATGTTTAGATCTGGTGATTTGAAAGGTCATGAATGCAGTGTTGAATTTGTTTAGCGATGCGCGTGGGGGGGGGGGCATTACCTCGGAATATGGGATGAGGGAACAGTGTTGACCGTCTATGTCTTAAATTATACATAACCCTGCAGAAGTCTTTTGACCCAATGACTCCGATAGCGATAGCGGAGATACACCACATCGGTAACCGTTCCCTATGGGTTGAGGATGGCCTAAGTGTTTACCTGTGCACATGTAGGGAAAAGGAAGAGAATCACATTAGTTTTTTATTGCTCAGGGCTGTTATGTCCAGGTTATGTGTCATTTTGCACTGGCCTTGGATTTTGAATGACAGCCCTGCTCCGAACTACAGTTTTGGGAGTCTCTTGATGTAGAATTTTGGTGAAGACTGAATCACAGAGCTGTTGATTTAGTCTTACAATCCAGTTATTGAGTCTGTAAATTCATGCTTTTAGCAACTTTTCTGTCAAGTCTCCATCTGCTCCTGTGAGCGAGCTTTGACATACAGCCCCCATTTCCTCTTTCTCCAAAGACTATTTACCAAAAACTGTTTACTTCTGTGCCATGTTAAATAATTTAGCAGTTTTTTTGACAGATGCACCTTCACTTTGAGTGTTTGGCTATTTTTTGGGTTACAGTTGCCTTGAGGTTAAAACTCTTAGTGATTGTCAGAGCATATTAAAGGCTGCAACATACTGTACTGCCTGTTGGTATTTCACTTAAGCACTCACGGAGTAGCAGTCCTCGTACTCGTGATTCAGTAGAAAAAAGGCTTCTGGGATAATACATGTAAACATCTCTGCAGTCCTTTGTAGGGAAGGTTGGTATGGGTAACCACATGGTTGCATGGGCTTAATGTTTACACCTCCAAATCTCAACAACATGGCATATAGATAAAATAGAGTATGTAGAAGTATAAAAGGTGAATAAAAGAAATATGTAGTCTTTTTTAAATCACTGTAAGTTCAGTTCCTTTGGATTTTGCGCCCTTGGTTTGACAAAATAAGCAATTTGAAGACCATCACTGTGACCTCTGGTATGTATGATGGGATTTTCTGACAATTAATAGACTAAAAGATGAATCAATTAACGTAATAATTCACTGATAGTGAAAATATTATTTGGTTGCAGCCATATACATCCTGGTTTCCTGCTGTGTTTTTATGGTTAAGGTGCCCCGATCCATGTGAATTAAAGAGCATTGGCGCTATTCTCACTTTTCTGAAATAAAATATCAGAAAGGATACTGTGTTGTACATCACCTGTGGAGGATAGGTTGTGAGTGTTTTCCTCTTGTGCACCATGCAGTACTCAGAGCTCAGTGATGGGAGCCGCTGTCCACACAAACAGCCCTCAATCACTGCAAGGCTCCATGGGATCAATATGTTCTCATAATTCAGGGCCCCTGACCCTGACCGCAGATCATTATTGCCCACCGGAGACGACACTGACACACACACACACACACACACACACACACAGGTGTTGTCTCTGCTATCTTGCCAACCGTTCCAAAAGGCTTTAAATATCCTCACAGGGAGGTTGGCGCCACCTACACACACACACACACACAAACACACACACTCTCACACACACACACACACACACACACACACACACACACACACACACACACACACACACACACACACAGACACACACACACACTCAGTGCAGCCCAGTGGTGCAAGGAGAATTGAGTGGGGGGGGGGTTGACAGGTAGGGGAGATGCAGTTAGGGAATACAGCTGATGAACAGAGCACACGACAAGTAGACAGGGGACTCCCTCACTGTGAATATTATTCCTTTTGTATGTTTTACTGTTTCTATCATCATCATTATGAGACGTTTGATGAGTATAATATTGTGGAAACATGCAGAGTCTGGAAATTCATGTGAGAATTAAATCGCAGAAGAGACAGGCCAATAAGTTTATGACACAATAAAATTTCAATGGGAGTAACATGCTTTGTCCTCCTGCTGTACACTACTTTAAATGTGTGCCTGTCAAATCAAAGCAAAATAAAAACCCTGTATCAAATGGGTTGATGATAGGTTTTCATCTCCAGCCATACATTAGTCAAAAGTTAATTATTTGGCTTCAGCCAGATAACAGCAACTATATGTGATCACCAAAAAAACAATTAAAAAACAACAACAAGAAGGCATAACTACAATTACACAACTGGTTGAATTAGGTATGAGGTTAAAAATGACAACGTTTTTGGTTCACAAGTCCTGACAAGTAAACCAATAATTATGATTGAACACTGAACTGGGGCTACAACTAATGATGATTTTTGTTATTGATTAAATCTTGTCAGTTAATCGACCACATTGTCCAGAAAATGACAGATAATTGTCAAAAGTGACCATAAGAATTTCCCACAGCCCAAGCTGACGTCGGCCAACAGTCAAGAACAGCAGCAAGTCCTCAAATTTAAGAAACTGTAACTAGAGAACATTTGGCCGTCTTCCATGATGAATTAGTTACTATATATTATTATTATTATTATTATTATTATTATTATATTATTATAGTTGATCTGTTAAGGTTCTGTTGATTTATTAACGTGATTAAGCGGCTAATTGTTTGAGCCCTAGTTGTTATTTATAATGGTAAAAAACAACATTTGAAGAGCAGCTCTCTGTACATTTGAAGTACAGTCCTTTGTACTTTTGTGTGTTTGAGTGTGTGTGTGTGTGTTTGTTTCCTGTTCACGGTGTGTGTGTGTGTGTGAAGTGCTATTCTTGTCCTGTCTCTGACCCAGCCGTAATAGTGTTTGTCGTGGAGTGTTTGTGCTTCTCCCTCCATCATATCTATATTTAGGCTTCTGTCTCTGGCATTTTATGGAGGCCGTGCTCCTTGGACACACAAATCGTTCTGACGAGTTGACACCAGCAGAGCACTTCCTCCTCTCTCAAACTGCTGAGAGGCGGTTGGTCATTTGGAGTGAAAAAGCAGAGCTTGGGATTAGAGCTCGTGGGCTGCCTGATAATGGATAAGTGGATAGAATATGTAATAATGAAGTGGGTCCCCACAACGCTCTTGCTCCATTGGTTTAATATTAGCATGTAATGTAAACCGCATTGTTTTATCTGGTGGAAGTCTCTGTAACAACAGTCTAAATTTTAGATTGTTTTTTGGCATTTGTCGTTAAAGAAAATTCCCACTTTAACAGTTTCTTTGCTCCACTCAGGAAGCAGCTGAGCCAGCACTTCCTCCATCACTGAAATGGCAGAGTAGGGACAAAACCTGACCATTTTTCATGGATGATGAGTCTTATCACACTTTGTAGTACAGTAATTCGCCCAGAGTGGTGTTTCTGATTGTTTTATGGTAAAAATATAAAACAAACTCTAAACATAAGATGGTCACTTCATCTTTAATTCTTTCAGTTCGTATGCAGTTTTTTTTCATCAAAAAAAAAAAAATCTATAAGCATTTTTGTGGCCAGGCATGACTTTATGTGTTTTGTGTTTAATCATCCCGTGCACAAACAGAAACGCCTATAAAATTTCATTTTTTTCTCTTATAATTTTTCTTTAAATAAAATTGTATCTGATTGAAAATCAGATTATAAAGATCCGCAAAAACTTATGCCAAAAATATCCTAACTCAAGGTCCACTCACTAGCTTCTCTAGGGCTTTTAAGCACATCTCACTGTCTTCCACATCTGATGGATTTGGTTCTGTTGTCGTGGAGATAGATCAGTTTCCATCATGTGACCTAATTCTGCTAGGGAAAAAGCTACAGAGTGACTTTGTGGTTCAGCTGTTTATTGCCTCTCTATTAGCATCTTTTTTATCATTTCTTTAAATTACTGTAGACATACTCAGAGCACTGGTCGAACCAAGAGGACTGATTATTCTAAAGTGCACTCTCCTGTGTCTTGTTGCAGCAAGAAAAAAATACATGTTGTTTACGTAGGGACATAAATTCCTGAGTGGGAGTTTTACTCTCAGATCAGACGTCTGTATGGAGGTGTGGGTTGGGACAAAAGGCAGAATCTCTGAAAGTAGGACATTTGCAAGTGGTCGAGTTAAATTGAATCTGAGGAGAATTAGCGTTCATGATAGCTCAGGCCCGACGCTAACACAAAGTCACGACGTCATCCGAGGAAAAGCCACAACGGAAGGAAACATCACCTTAAAGTGATAAAATAAGTCGTGTTTATCCAACGTGTTTCTGTGCATCAGATGATCACACTGAATAGCTCAGAAATAAAACATTAGTGTCTTTGAACTGCTGCTGGGAAAATCTACATCTGTCCTCCTGTACCATGAAAAGTGAATGTTATCACGTGATGTGGGAATAACGCAGATATGATTACATAAACCTTAGAAGAAGTTGATCTGTCCTCTGAACAGTATTCCCATGCTAGTTGGTAATTGTGCTTTTGGATGAGAATGCAACAGCAGCAGGGGCTGAACTGTGTTCCTCAGTGGGGTAGATCACACACACACATACACACACTAAGCAGCTGGGTGTGTGTGTGTGTGTGTGTGTGTGTGTGGGGGTGTGTGTGTGCGTGCGTGGAATTGAATAGCCTATTATATTTTGTACGTGAGATGAGATAAAAATACTTTTTATGCAAAAGTGATTAAAGACAGAGAAAGTCTGACATTTATGGTCCTAGAACGGCAGCCTGCAATCACACACACACACACACACACACATAGATAGACACACAAATAATTGACTACCTGTCTCTCACCAGCACCTTAATCAACCGGATTGATTAGACCTGTGCACGTATGCGTGTGTGCGTGCGCCTCTGGAGGGTTTTTGTTGGCTAATTGGTACCAGAGCGACAAGGCATTGTGGGATACATGAAACCGCGTAGCAATGATACATTAGTTTTTTATAACATCTACACTTTCTACAGAAGTTTTACATTCCCCGTCTTGTACCTTCTCCTTCATTATACATTTCGCCATCTGCCATTTTGACAGTAAGTTTGGCAAGAAGTTACAAGGACTTCAATGTTGCTCCAGTGGTTTTGTTTGTCCTCTCTACAGAGCACTCTTATTGTGAAAGTGGAGCAGAGGGGGAAAAAGCATCTGTTCATTTTCCATCAGTATGCATAAAGCTTAGGTATTCGTGCCAAACTGTAAACAAAACCTGGGCTGAGACGACCGACAACACACCCACAAATAGCAGCCTGAAACAAGTGTTGAAGATTATAGTTTGAATTATGTTTGTGCCACTGAAAGAGCTGGGACGTTATGGCATCGGGGTCTGTGTCATTTAATAATTTTTCGTATGAGTCATTTCTCCAGAGAGCAACCGATATATAACTTTACTGCTCATTATGCCGTGTATGGCAAAGAACTTGCAACACATTATCTTTGAAGTTCGGCACTTCCATCTGATGCAACGCAACGAGAACACAAGGCAACACGGGCGGGGTGCAACGCGAACGCAACGAAAAAACACAAAAGAAGCACAGACATAAGGCAGTGTTAGTCTCAGTGCAACTAACGATACAAACTAATCATACTATTTACAGAGGAGTTAACTATTCATACACCAAGAATACCAAGTAAGCTGTTAAGTGCAACGAGACACATTCACCTATTCAGTTTGAAGCTCAGTTTTTGATGCAGTGTGCTCTTGTATATGACTTTGTAAAAACTTTGTTAAAAACAAAATAGTGTAAATTTGTATTTTAATAGATTTTTTTACTTGAAGTTAAACTATTCATTTCTTTAAGCCTCTGTCTGGTAATGCAACAAGACAGTTTCTGGATGAGGTGTCCTGCGTTTGGAATTACAGCTGAGGTCGACATGATTTGTTTTTGTCACCGAGGACAGTTTGTTTAGGATGTCTTGGTGAAATAATCACTTCCTGTGTGTAACATGGGAAGCAAAATATTGCCAAACCTGGGATTTAAATGAAAGGGGAGGGTTGCTGCTGCAACCCCACAACAGCAAAACTTTAAAAAACCAGTGACATGTACTCCACTCGTTGCAGGGAAGTCTTTTCTCCTTTTCTCCTTCTTTTCCATTATTCCACGCTGCATGTAAAGACAGTGAAACGGTTCTCAGTTTCATCAGTATTTTCTATACAAGTTCTGAACTCTACATCAGACCTCCACAAATTATTTTCCTTCACATAGCAATTTGTTTTGTGGCACCATTGAATACTGACGACATTTCTCGTCTTGATACAAAGCACAACTGCGAGAAATATAACAGAAACACAACGTTTGACACATTATGTATGCGGTGGCAGCCAAATTTTTTTCACTGAATACAAATACAGATTCCTGACATTATTCAAGACGACAAGGAAATTTGTTTGTCAGTTCCTTCCAAAATGACTCTTGAGTGTCTTTGTATCTGGTGCACCCCTGTTGGCAGGACAACATCCTTATATATGTCAGCGAGAGGGAGCTGCTATGTTTGATTATTATTGAGTAGGTTTAAGCCGAATGTGTAAAGGTTAGAGAAAGAACATGTTTAAACAGAGCGGACTGTAGGAGACAGGATGTAAACAGCAGTCAAACAGCCGTCCATGGCACCATGGCATCAGGTATCATGACAGACGGTCATTACCTGCATTACTACAAGAGGCAGCTCGTGAAGACATTGTAAACGGCGTTAGTCTGGAGGCAGTCTTCCTTCATTTACTTTCACCTGTTAGCATGGGAGCCCCCTGTAAGAATCAAGCAGTGCTAATGCTAATGTTGTACCTGTTCAGCCACAAAGCACCACTTCTTTCCAGCACCTCTTGCTCGTCCTCCTCAACCCGCACTCCAGAGTCTCTCCATTTTTTTTCATACCTCCTTCTCTTTCTCTGTTCCCATGCACCTCCTCTGGTCCTCATATTTTCTCCCTGTCCTCTTGTTCTTCCTCTTCTCTCTAGTTCCTTTGTACCTGTAATTAATCCTCGCTCGCCCCCGCTCTCATTCCCAACCAGCCTGCAATATCGCCATCATTATTTTTCTGCTCCCATAAGTTCTTTTTGAGGGACCACGATGTGTGTGTGTCTGTGTGTGTGTGTGTGTGTGTGTGTGTGTGTGTGTGTGTTTGTATAACAGCGAGAGTCTTATTATTCATATCTGCTGGTGTCTCCCATTGTTTATGTTTACGGAGGCACTTGATTGCGTGCATGCTGTTAAAGTGTGTGTGTGTGTGTGTGTGTGTGTGTGTGTGTGTGTGTGTGTGTGTGTGTGTGTGTGTGTGTGTCTGCAAGAATGTGTGTGCATCCCTGTCACTCCACACCTGGCTGTCAGCAGTGGTTACTCAGTGTCGCTGGCAGCCAGCTGATAATTAAAGCAGAGCCGGGCAGAGAAAGATAGACAGAAGAGAGAGGGATGAGCAATGAGAGGAAACAAGGGAGCTGTGAAGCAAAAGAGACGCTCAGTCTTCTGAGACAGGGGGGAGACTTGGAGTGTGTGTGTTGAGTCTAAATGCCTGTGGTTTTAATGTTATTTAGCAGTTTTTTATTGGAACCATGTAAATTGTGTCCTTTGGAACCCTTTTCTTTTTTCTTTCTGTTTTATTTCTGCCTCTCTCCCCGGGTCTCTCTTTGCCTTTGCAACCGAACCAAATCCACCCACCTCTGCTGGCACACTGTATCTGTTATTTTTTGCTCCTGCTTCTGAACCATCTGTAAAGCTGTTGCATGACTTCACCTGTGCACTGTTGACATCGTCGCTATCTCTAAATCAAGTTATAGGAATTTCATTTATTAGAGGCAAAGAAGAATTTTTCTTGTTGCAGTGTTGGACCAGTCCCCTGCGTTTACATGGGACTTAAAGTAGAACAGTTTTGGTCTGTTGACAGTAGTTTGGGACGTCCTCTTTATGGGTTGATGATAACTTTTTATTCAAAAAGTAAATTGCTGAGATCTGGAAACACATACGTTTCACTGAAAAGAAGTCCAATTAATTAATCTGACAATTATTTTGTTCATCAATCAGTTAAAGGTCCCATATTGTAGAAAGTGAGATTTCCATGTCACTATGTCTGTAATTTTGAGATGAATGTTTATTTTGCTGTTTTAACTTTATTTTTTAACTTTATTAACAACACAACATCAAGTGGTTATGTGACCCTGAGCTAGCAAGCTACAAGACAGAAACACGTTGAGGAAATGCTGAATGATTTGAAGCCTTCCCAAGTAATATATGAGACCGACTCACCATCGCCATTGTTTATAGAGATTTTTACTGAGCGAGTAGTCGGCAACAATCTGTTAGCTGTGGTTGGCCTGCCTGTGCGTCACTCAGAAAACAGTCAGCCAATCAGAAGAGAGGCTCAGAGACTGTTTTACCATAACCAGGTTACTAGAGTGGTTGCACTTGTTCTGTGACATCGTGCCTTAACCTGCAGTTCTCCTAGTAACCTGGTTTCTTGTGTCTATGGTAACACGGTGAGCGATGTTGTGATGAAAAGCGAAGTTAGCCTTTAACTAAGCAGACAATAAATAAAAGAAAGAAGCCTCAGGAGCAGCCTTTTAAAAAAAAAAAAAAAAAAAAAAAAAAATCATTTCTGGGGTAAACTTCTAATTATTATGGTGTTTCTCTACTGGATTCTTTGAGACCACTGTAATATCTAAGTTTGAGCTTTTGCAGGAGACTCTCTTTCCCCTGTGTTGATTTTCGCTGCTCAGTACTTAGCATCACTTCACTCCGGCTGTTTCCTCCAGTAGACCGAGGTGACACTGAAAGCATTTACAAATTGGTTGAATCAAGTGGACAAGACAAGTGGCAGAGCAGACATTTATTCATGAGAGAAGAGAGCAAGCTCTGACCTCAACCTCGCAGTTGATCCCTCCAGTCTCCCCTCCCTTCGCCCTTCCCTTTATTTTCCTGCTACTTCCGTCTCCCCCGTCCCATTCATCACCTGCTGCACCGTCTCGCTCTTCCTCACAGGTTCTGTTTCTTCTATCTCTTGACCTTTTTGCCCTCTGCCTCTGTTCCTCTGCGATAACCCCTGTCAGTCAGAGATTGCAGATCTCCCGTTTATCACTTCTGAGTGGGTAAATGGATCTTGTGTGCAGGCAGAGTGATAGCGTGACTCTTGATTTACCCCCCAGAATCACAGAAAAAGTGGGGGACGCCTGCGATATCTGCCTGAGGAATGTGATCATGCATATTGCATATGTTATCACTAAATATTTTAACTTGTCAAACCAAACTACAGCTTGATTTAAGAAATCTAAAACTGAACTCTGAGGGATTATTTTGTGTAAACTGTCTTTCTATGAACACCAGCGTTCTTCTATTTATCTATGAGAAGCTTCTGCAGCATTTATATTATCAGTTAAAGATGTGAAACTCAAAGACTGTTGCTCAGTTGTAAACATAATGGGAAACAGTATATTTTGGCTACTCTTGATTCATGGTTGCTCTTTGTTTTATGTTTTAAAGGAATCATGATAATGAAACCCTGAGTTTCTTTTGTCATCTAAGAAATATTTTGTTAGATTTATGCACCACTTTGCCAAAACAATGTTACAGTACTTCACTTTCCATTTGCAGTTTTCCTAGATTTATTCATCACATGATGCTGAGGAGCTCTTAGGTCTATGTTTTAGTGTAAAGACTTATAAATAAGGTGCATAGCAACATGAGAACAAAAGGCTGGAAACAAGAATCCCGGTGCAATAAATAAATCATGTAATACAGAGATTTTCTTTATTCATCACGTCTTTATTGAGTAGATACACCATGAGTCAAATATATATGCAGCAACAATAGCCCTGAAGGGGGGAAAAAAGAAGAGAGGAGTAGGATACACATGTTTGTTGATATTGATGTTATTGGTATTCCTTAAAGCTCTCTGGCCTTCCCGGTGCCGCCCTGGAGACTGGAGAGTGATTCAGGGTTATTCTGATAATTGGTGGTGTGAGAAGCTCTGCTTACCTCTGATGTGGCGGTGATGCAATCGATTGAGCAAATCATGTAATTTTCTTGGTCCAGGTGTAGCTATTGACAACTTTCTCACAAGACCTGTCGAAGACACTCTCGCCAACTTTATGTCTGAAACGTGACTTATGTCAAATTTGCCTAAATCATGTTCAGTTCACGATGGTGAGAAATTGTTTCACTTATAATACCGATGCATCTACATTTGCAGTAACTTGTGAAATTTTGCAGCATAAACAGTTGCCTGCAGTCGAATCCTCACTGGATTCGCTGATGGACTTGTGGTAAATTGTTCATGTGGTGTTCAACTTTGGTGAACTTTGAGACTTGTTGACCAGTAGTAAGCAATTTAAATAGATGAGCCCAGAATGTAAGAAGCAATCGTAGCTTATTAGCTGTGCTGCACAATTAACTCTTATTGAACCTCCTCTGTTGGAGCACAAACACCACACAAGAGAAATGTTTATGGAGACACTTATGAGACTGGAGTCGATTGTACAAATGCGTCTTTTGAATACTGTGTGAACCTATTGAGTTAGAGAGTTAGCAAGTTTTCTAGCTTGGAGACCTTTTTTCCCCCCTTTGTGTTATTTGGGGATTTCTTGCAACACTTGAAACTTGAAAGAACTATGTTTCCTTAGAAGATGGTTTGTTGCTTTGAATGTTACCTTGAACTAGCAAGTGAAATAATTTAATTTTGACAAAATTAAAAGCTGAAAAATAACTTAACAAATTCAAAGTATCAACTACTTTCACAGGAACAATTCAGATCTGTTTTAATGTTTTACTATTAAAAAAGAGTCAACAAAATTAACTCATATCTTGACTTATGTTGCTAGTACGAGCTCCAGAAAACACTGGATTCTACACTTAAAACGTGTTTGTGTCTTTTCCGGCCTCCAAAGGTCTCCAGGTGATGTCACTTGAGTCATTTTCTCAGACTTGACAAACCTCCTCCACAGCCATAGAAGACGTTATACCACTGTTTTAACAGGCTAAGTTGTTTTCCCTGTGTAGTGAACTAATCTTAATCTTTGAAGGTACCAAAGTAGAAGAGCCCAAATCTGGGAGGTGAAAATTTGGCATGTTGACCGATACAAGAGGGTTAGAAACAGAAAAGTGTGTCAAAACATCACACGTGTGTTTTATTTGATTCGTCTCGCTTGAACTCCCTAATGAGCCAAGCTGTTGAACTTTTGGAGTATAGGGACAGCATTGTGGTGAAGTTAGGAAAATATCAAACTTCCTGAGAGAAAAGTCGCCTAAGACGCTGCCAGCAGTCATCCTGGTCCCAAAGTGCGCTCGGCTGGCAAAGCAGAGATGCAAGAGAGAGTTGGCTCGGTGTGAGAGAGCGAGGGAGAAAGACTGTGATCGGGATGAATGGTAGGAGAGAGCTAAAAAAGAAAAAAGGAAGAGGAGGGAGGTGGGGATGAGGGAGGATGTCACACTCCAGATGGAGGAGCTTGACCCTCTTTACCTCTTTGACTATGATCCATCATACACACACACACACACACACACACACACACACACACACACACACACACACACACACATACATACACAACAGTAAGGGCAGATTCAACTGCTGGCTTTGTGCCTTTGTTTTACTCACACTTGCATGTGATCTTGTATATACACACACACACCCAGGCCCACACATTAAGTAAAGCACACACACACACTCACAGACACACACGTTTGAGTAAAGGCAGATTTGAATTCCACTGGTTGCTCCGTGCCTCTGTTCTCTAACTTAACCTCACTGGAGACTGCAGACAATCAAATCAAACGCCCCTTCTGGAGAGTTTATATCAGCCAAATTCACATCAGCTTCTCCCCCTGTATTTCTCAGTGCACACACAGGCGCACACACACACACACACACACACACACACACACACACACACACACACACACACACACACACACACAGACCCAGCACTCAATTGGTGTAAGAGTTTGGCTGGTTATGGTTCATTGGATCCAGCTGTCATAATGGTTTTTGGGCTGAAGGACGAGGAGGAGAAGTGATTTTTCCCTTTTTTTCTTTATCCTATTTAAAGCTGGACAGTGTGGAGGATAATAATTGCCTAAGCTAGCCTGCTGCTCTTTCCCGCTGTAATTGTTGCTGTTTGAAAATGTGCTTTTGTTACCATTTTTGTCACAGCCATTGTTGTTAGTGCTGTGATTGTTATTCTTGTTCATTTAATATTGTCGCCTAAATCTACGGAGTGTGCCAGAGGCATTATGGGTATTACTGGAGTGTAATGAGCTTGTTGACCAATGAGAATGAAGTTAAGCTTCTTTGCCTCATACAACAAGGACATAACTTTGATTGTTTTGTCATTATGTTGACAACACTTTGCCCTGTTATCTCTGCAGATGACTTTCCCAAACATCCATAATAAATGTACTAGTTGCGTGCAGAAGAATGTAAAGACTTTGTAAAAGAAAACATCCTAAAATGTGACTGTAGTTCTCTCCAAAGTAATTTTTGGGGTATTTTTTTATGTCTTTATTTGACAGGACAGTGAAGAGAGACAGGAAACACGGGGATAGGGATCAGGGGAATGACATGAGTCCGGCCAGCTGACTGTCGAACCAGAGACTCGTTGCTCAGGGTGTTTGCTGCCTCGTGGTATGAGCCCTAACCACATAGTGTCTTATAGGCGTGCACAAATAGGACACCTGAGTTCTTTGGAATAAAATAAAACTGCAAAAAAAAGGGTTATTCATTACACTTATAAACAGAACCAATGCCAAAAGATCTCTATGTAATTTCCCTCAATGCTCATTAAGCCCGTGTTCAGCATTTTCTACTCATTCTTCACGACTCCTCAGCACTTAGCTGAAATGCGAAAATAAGAAGATAATCTTAGACGCGCCCGTTGAGTGTGCACCCCGCTGCGCGGATTCATTTTGTTAAAGACCCGCTGAGAAGGAGTTTCTCCTCTGAGCGCCGTCATCGAGGGACACGGAGCCCCTTTGTTGTGTTAATTAAAGCTGGAGAAATGATGAAATGCAAATGACGACGTCGTTGCTTCAAGTCTTCAAGTCTGGATTTTTGATACGAAAAGGTTCTTATGCATTCTTCCACAGATTTATTTCCTGCTGGGAATCGTTTCACTATATTGAAATTTTAGCCTTTGAATTCAGAATAATCACAGTAAAATATACAACTGGTGTTATTTTAATAATTGCACTGCCATAGGTTAGGAGAGAAATTGTGGGTTTTGTTAAGTTTAACTTGGAAAAAAGTCAACATTGACTTGAAGCTCAAGCACACTTAACATTTTATTTTATTTTATTTTTCAATATTTAAGCAAAACCACAGTCTCTCTTCAACCTTTTAACATATTTTTCAGCCGACCTGCAGAAGACACAGGTCTCCACCACCACAGTTCTGTGCTTCGTACGCCCAATTCTGACCTTTAGCCCTTTACTTCTGTGCTTTGAAGTAACAACACACTTCCTGGACTGAAAGGATTCGAGTGAACATAATCGAGGCAGCAATCAGGTTTCCCGCAAAACGTATCTGGCAAAACAAATTAGTATTATTCTGTCATACACTGTGGAGTGATTGGAGAAAATGTAAACTATAGAGTGGCCACTAGGGGATACAACATTGATTTACAATACTTTCTTTAAAGATCGAAGAGTATGTAGTTGCTGCTTGAAGTTGTTCACTTCTGAGTCTGACCTGCTTCTTTCAAACGTATTCTTTAACATCACTAAAGTCTCATTCTCATTTAAAGCAACTGGAGATGCTGAAACCTATTGACAGAGCTGACAGGCTGCATCTCATATAGTTCCCTTTGTCTTGCTCAGCTTTGTTGTTTCAAATTGTCAGAGTTCACAACAAAAAAAACAAAAACATTATTCAGCTGCATTTATATTATATGTTTTTTTTTTTTTTGTGAAGCAAAATATGGTTGTTAGCACACCCACAAGGTAATCAATGGCTCCTGCGTAGTTCCACTCCCACAGAGATTGTTGCATCAAGCTCTAGCAGAGGCGTTTGAATGTCAGATATGATCCAACATCATCCAGTTCAGGGACTCGCCTGCTGATGGCTCATCAGATCTGTCAGAGGGTTAAATGCTTCTCGTCGCCATTGTGTCATAAAATACATCATCAGCTTGACTGAAAATAGATCAAATGTTTTGTTTCTTTTGTCGTTAGTGGATGGCAGTTATGTTGTTATGTTTGTTAAAAAGTGCAAGTATAAAAATAAGTAAAGTAAGTAGGAAACATAAAGCAGTGACTGAGAAAGTGAAGACGTGTTGGAGAAACCTGTGACAAAATATTTACAGCAGAGAGCTCATGTCGATTTTTCACTTGCGATGTGGAGGTTATTTTTACGGTATCCTAAACATGACAGTTAAATATGTGCTGTATGCGTGGGTCAGAATGTCTTTTAGAAAAGAAATGATACACACACTGAAACTGGCTGTGGTTGTGCATTGATGTTACTGTGTCTCTGACTCTTATATTCTCGTTCCAATAGATGTCAGTTAATCTCCATACACTAGTATAGACTACACTAGTTAGTGAGTTAGTCTAGAACTGTTTTGGGAGGAAACTTTGTCAGCCTATTCTTATCTACAAAACTTTTCATCATCCAAATGCAGATGTTTAAATGCAGTTTTCAACCAACAGTTTGAGCTCTGGTCCTCGTAAAATGACATTTTGAAGGAGCAAAAAAGTTACAATAAACAATGGATGAGAACTCGTCTGTTACACAAGAATACAGATCTTTAATATCGTTGTGGGATATATTCCTATTAGTTACCAGAAGGTCACTGACATGACCCCCAGGCTTCCCTTAATGCTGTTTCAACTGTATGCATGAATATAACTGACTCATGCTCAACATGAACAGATGATCAGAGCACATCATGTGCAGATAATCGGCTGTGACTCGTCTCTCACTTCTCAAACGTCTCTAGAAAATCAAGATAATTTGTGTTTTTCAGCAACAACCTTCGTCTCTTTACAAATGTCAGTTGATTAACCTCCTGCGATCGCTAACACTCGTCAAACAGAACAGAACAGAAAACCTCCCTCCAGTCAATGAGCAATGATTGGTGTCGAAACATTTTGTTGTTTCACAACAAAAAGAGAAGTGAGGCTTATGCAAATGCTTTTGGGCAGAATGTAATCAGTTGTAACAGGTGTTTCTTTTTCTTTTCTTCTTTAAATCAAATTCACCTTTTTTTTTTTTTTTTTTTTTTTAACCCTGATTGTAGGTTTCTTTTTTTCTTTCTCGCTCAGGCTGTGTGATCTGCAGCTGTTAGTACCCGTCACATCTTGTCATTCTCTGGCAAATACAACGATGTTTTCTTGGCGCCGCAGTCCAAAATGACTTAATGTTGCCAAGGTCGTTTTTAATACATTACAATGCTAAACAGCCATACAAAATCAGCATAGAATTACATAGCTCGTAATATTTGGAGGAAGAAGCACAGGCTGGTGGGTTGAATATAAAAAACAATTTAAGGTGAAAACAAGAATATATGAGAAAGGACAATATAACTTCTTCAACATATATTTTGTCCGGCTGTCTGTCTGTGTAGTTCCTATTTTATCCGAGGTAGTGGTGCACTTGTGTCAGGGCTTCCGTACTATAGTCATTTTCTTCATATCCAGGTTATCATCTGTGACTTTGAACATTGTCAGCAGGTCAAATCATTTCTTCCTTTTTTTTTTTCCTCCACTTCTCTTTTCAGTTGTCGGATTAAAAGTCTGAAGCTTTAATCTTTTTCTCAGTGAATACCACAGGGACAGACACTGTAGATGCTACAGCGACGCGATGCGGCTACGTGGCATTCAGTTCTAGTTTGACCGGGAAGTGGTACTTCACAAAAGCTAAGGCGAGTCACAAAAACCGTTTGAAATCATCCTCTGGAGTCGAACTAGCACAAAGCTCCTGTAAATCTAAATCATTTCAGTTTTTTTTTATTGAAGTGAGCAAAGACAGAAAAGGCATACTTAAGGGAACTGGAACATATGTGCTACTGCAGGCGAGGGAAGAGCGGGAGATGGATATTGGAGCTATTACTCTTCAAGTGGACGGCTGTTAAGGAACAAGGGCGTCTGAAGTGCCGGAGAAAATGAAGTTCCCATCAAGTTCCCCTTCAGACAAAGAGCAGCAGATATGTATGGCGACGGTGTGCACATGTGTGCCCCGGCTACTGAAAACAGAAATGAAACTGACTATAATGGCTCGCTACTCCGACTTAATAAGTCTTTAAAGGAGCTATAATTGATATTTTTATCCTGAGGTATCCATTGACAATGGGAAACCAGTGTGACAATGTAAAAGGGGGTCAGTCGTGGTGATGAGCCAGCAGAGATTCTGCAGCTCCCCTCGGCTTTGCGGAGCTTTAATTTAGAGTTTCAGCTCATTGTTTTGCTGTCCGGCTCACAGCTTTACTGCTTTGGTTCACTCTCACCGCTCTCATATGGGCATTGTTGGACGCAGCAGGCTTTTTGTTTCAGAGACAAAAACTCTAAAGACCCACTGTACTCTGTCTGCTCAGCACCAGACAGCAGCCAGACACAGTTAGCTGATGAACATAGTGGAGCATGTAGCAGCTAAGCAGTAGCTAAATATTTCCCTCAGGAGTTGGTAGAGACCAAAACAGTTCCTCTAGTTATATGTGTTCTTAAGATTCATATACACTGTTTGATTCTGGGCTGCCCCACACAAGAGTGAAGGAGACATGAGGTCAGGAGTTTCACAAACCTTTAATGAATGGCTTTTTATTAACTGTAACCAGCGACCACTCACAGATCTTGCAGAAAGCAAAAATGTGGGCTTTCAGTTGTAATTCAGGCTTTAGCAGCATCTACGTTCTGGTTTTATTTTGCAGTATTTCTAAAACATGAAAATGGCACAGACAAACATAAATTGATAATGTGTCTCTACTTGCATATATTTTTTTATTTACAAGTCACCACACAATGTGATTGATATTATACAGTTTGACACACACTGCGGTAAACTCTCTATTACACGTATTTTGCACAGTGTGGACATGCAATAAACCTGCAAGATTGCTGTTAATGCACTGTCTAGTTGAGAAGTTGAGAAAAATTAAAGGCTGGAGGAAAATCCAAAGTATGGAGCAGAAGTACTTTTCTTATTTGAAGTCCTGTGAACCATCATGTGTTCCCTCAGATTCGTCTGGCAACGCTTTGTGAAGGTCAGTAACCCATGTTTTCTGCCATTATGGCAAAGCACTACAATAAAAAGAATCATAGACGGCTTCGGTGCACTGAAGATTGGATGGGCTTCAAAAGAGAGACAATAAAATGCGGAAATCACAGGAAGGTGGTCGTTGAAAGCTAAAGAAAATAGAAAAACTACCAATGCACCAAAATAAATATATATATAAAAAAAAAAAAACAGGAAAGAAAGATAGTGAAATCAAAGACAGAAAAACAGAATTGAAAGCAGATTGAAGAGCAATTGTAGCGCAGCTCCAGACGACAGGAAAGGTGAACAGGAACAGAAAACATGGAAGGCAGAGACAGAAAAGGAATAAGGGAAGTGATGAGAAGAGAGGGGAGGCTTTGAAAGACAGCAAGTGAAATGTGTCAAACTCTTTAATGATAGCGCAGCATTTTAATTCATCCAGAAACACACACACACACACACACACACACACACACACACACACACACACCACACACACACACACACACACACACACACAAACGTGTACGATATCACTTTTTTTTCCATGTCATTTCTTTCATGTCATTCCCCTTTGTAATCCTCAGCATGTTGCTTTGTCAATCTGTGTTTCCATCATTGGTGTGGGTTGTGCTTCAATCAATGATACCTGTATTCACCGCAACACACAAACACGCAGGATTGAAAAAGAGACTGATGGCAGCTGATAGTAAGCCCGGGCTTTGTGTCCTGGATGCCCTCTGAGGAAAACACAAACAAATGTAGAGAGGGAACCCCATTGTATATTCTCATGGCATGTTGGCAGTGAACAAGGCTCTGACCTTTAAAACAAAGGCACTATTTCTTGCACAGGAGTTAAGTTACTTGACATGATGATCAACTTGTTTTTTACCAGTGTATGGTAACATTGAACGACTTCTGCCTCTTTGCTCGACTTTACTCTTTTCTCATTCATAAATAAATTGCACCTTTACAGAGTTCTGAGCATCTTGTAGGTGGCGAGTTTACATCAGTTTCCTTTGGGTCTCAGGTCGAGTAAGATTAGAGAAGTTTGTGACTGCAACAAAAACTGCATTTAGAGCAGGCACCTGTTTACGCCCATTGTTGATTGTTCCTCCACTGTCTGTTCCTGCAAAGCATTTGTACCAAAGTCCTGCAATTTGTTTTCTAAGTCCGTATGAAATCTGATTGAAAACCTTCTCATAAATGATGTATCACTGTGACAAAAGCTTCAGCTGTGATTTAAGGACTGTTTGCCAGATAGCAATTTGCTCGGTGTGTGGTTATAATTCGGCACACTGAGGGCTAACCAGCCTCCACCGTGAGTGCACATAATAATGCCTCTGCCTGTAGCTTTGGAAAATAAAAAGAATTCACGCTGGAAACATCTGCTGCAAATCTTGGCAGGGCCTCCACCCCACATGCGGATCAGTAAGACCACCAGTCGCAAGCACTGTAGATAAAAAGCACTTTGCATTTTTCTCAGAAGGGAAGGATAAGAGCATCGTTGAAACAGCAATCATGTGATGTAACAACTTCCCACTGTCAATAAAATTATCTGATTTAAATTTACAAACTCCATTTTTTACACTGAAAGATAAAAGTAACAACTGAAAGATCAGACATACTGTATAATCTCCCTCAAAACACTTCCTTGTTTACAGCATTAAACTCTTCTTCCAAAGCTGCAGGTGAGCAACAGGCAGTAGCATTATTATGTACAGTCATTGTGTAGGTTACTTAGCCTTTGGATCACGTGCTGTAGCACGCCACACAGGGTTTAAATTGCTATCTGGCAACAGCCGAAGCAGCATTTATGGGAATCTTTAGTTCCTTTCAGGGGGGTTGCTATATGTTCAGTCTCTGAAAGTGCTGAGGCACAAGGCCATACACTCTACGTTGTATGTGAAATGCTCCTTCTGTGTCCCCGCTAGTAAGGGAGACAGATTCAGACGCGCAGCATGTCTTGTATTTGTTTACACATGTTGTGTTACCTTAGACGTCTTTTCCAGGCACATTGTCGCACAGCTTGAGCGGAGGCACCCCGGCTAAATGAGAATCTGTGGTGATAGATGGTGGAACATCGCATATTTCACTGGGAGCAGATGGAAGGAAACGCAACACCCTGCTTGGTGGCAAATGGATGATGCAATCGCCTCGCATTTTCTGCTCCATCAAACTGAAGAAGAGCATTTGAATATGCCTGTTGGTGTTAGACGGATCACTCAGAGCTTAGCGCATCCATTCGTTAGTTTTTCTGGGTGGAAGGCGAGAACTCTTAACAGGGCTCACACGTACTCACATAAACACACTCATGCTCGCGCCTTACAAACGCCACGCGAGCAGAACCCGTGAGGCAATGACACTCAAGTCACCACACTACTACATGGATCCCCTAGTTGTTCAAATTCATTTAGGGCTGAGAATAATGATTAGTGGGGTTGAGCATTTTTTTATTATCTTAATTTTTTTTCCGAAATCTCCACTCCGTTTAAGTGCATCATGGCAAAATTAGTCAGTATAAATCTGTGTCTGGTTTGTTTTCGTTGTTTCTATAATTGGCGTGAGATCTGTAGACAGTAATCTTACTCCAAAACAACCGCGATGAGACCTTTTTGAGGAGGTGGTTTCCCTCCAGTCACAAACTAATTCTGGGGCAGTTTGTGGTGGGAATGTTATCCATCCTCGCTCTGTTCCAACTACAAGGGTATTCTGCAAGTTTGAGCTAACAGGCTCCCATATCCAGATGATCTTTGGCTACGAGGGTGCATGAATGTAGGCCTGACCTGGACTACCAAACGGAGAATGTTGCCTTTGAAGGAGCTTTTGCTGTTTAGAGAAAAAAACTCTCACCCCCATAGGGTGAGTGCAGTGTTCAAAATACTCAAAAGACCAGTGAATGTCCACACCAAAGAATTTAGTTCAAATTGTTTAGTGAATCTTTTCAGCAAGCAATGAACAATTACAGAATTCTGGATCAGATGTGCCTTTTCCTAACCAATAACAAGTGTTGGTCAGTCCACAGTCTGACAACCTAACTTTCCCTGATCCAGTGTATTTATACAAGTACAAACAAAGAAATGTGCATGGGCGTTTTGTCGTCTTCTGATTGGCTCTACTGGCTTCCTCCTTCCCATCTGACTCCGACCTTAAGTGTAACCTAAAGCTCAGCACGCTCAAAGGAAGACAGTTAATATATACATAAATTACTACTAATCTACCTCTGTTACCTCCGGCTGCCCCCCTACACATGCCCATAGGGTGATCTTTATCAGTGGTTGTAAATAGTTTCCCTGAGGCAGATGTTTAAACGACCACTCACCTAAGCACCTAAATATCCACTAGTATAAATCATTAAACAGTTTTAACTTTAATAGCCTGAAATACTACAACACCTTCTTGATATTTGTCCAGAGATGACCTTTCTACTCTTGCACCTTCTCAGGACACATCTGGAGTGCATGTCATTCAATACCAAATTTTGATCGCTCTGGAGTAAATGAGTGAATCTTTCTTTTTGTTGATATGGATTTGATAAAACCTGTATTATTATTATTATTATTATTATTATATAAAAAGTAGCATTAAGAATTGGAATTGAAGTCAAGATATCGTATCAGTGATGATTTTTGAATGATATCAAGCCCTAGTGAAATGTGACTTGTGGTCACCTCATGTAAAACTGCGTTGCTCCTTTAAACAGATTTATTAAGCTTCCTCTCCATCCGACCTCCTGATCCAACACCACCAGTGAGGGATGCATGGATTTAGGCTAACAGTCTCCTACAAGAGCACAGCAGGTGATTTAAACTCTGAATGAAATATGTTGTATTACTGACGCTAAAGATGCTCTAATCGCCGTTTCACTTGGATCTTAATGTTATATGTTGTTATAACACACTGAAAAGCAGCTCACAAAAACAAAGTATTGATGATATGCAACAAAGAAATCTAGCAAATGTTAGCATTTTGTGTTAAAACCAGCATTATTACTTGATAACTGACTAAAACCAGCACTTGGTGGTTTCCCTGCATCTCTTTCTCTCTCTGGCTCCTTCCTCTTTACCTCAGCGCTCTGCAAACTGTCAACTCCCAGGGAGTGGGTGTGCGACACGCTTACATAAAACCAGCATGTTACACAATTTGAATTCTCTGTGCATCTGTGCATGTGTTCATGCATGGTGCCTGCATGTGGGCTGTGGGGCTAAAAGTCCTGACAGAGGCTAAAATAAAAGGATACAGCCGATTATAGTTCTGCATGTGAGTGTGTGGGTTTGTGTTGATGTGTGTGACTGTGCTCTGTGTATTTTTACTATACATTCCAGGCTTGTGAAACATAAATCCTCGATTGCCATTCATGTGTATTCATCTGCACTGCTCTCTTCACTTTACGCCTAAGCACTGTGTAGCCTATTTAGCTGGGTATAGAGCATGAATCCTAATCCTCATATCAAACAGGGTGTTTTTTTATTAAGCACTGTTAGTACAGAGCCGCACGGATTCCCTCTGAACTGACTAACACACTGTCCCACGCTGCATGGGCGAGCCACACAGCCACACACCGCTCACTCATCCTGCCCATTCATGTGTAGGGGAGAGAGGGCAGAGGAGACATCTTCATGTTGAATATGGCAGCGGCTCAGTCTTCCATCTTCTCTTCTCTAATGATCCTCTAGTTCCCTCTAGTCTGGCTGACCTCCCAATCATCCGGCTTCCTTTTGTCTTACATCTCGTTTTTTTTCTTGCCCTGTTCCTTCCTTCCCTCCCTATTCGCTCACCTGTCTGACTTCTCTCTGGCTTCCTGGCCTCCTTTGTTTCTTCCTTCCCAGTTTTCTTGCTTCCTAACAAAAGTCTAACTGCCCTCGGTGACTTTCTTCTACACGTCCACCATCTGTCCTCCCACGTTGACTGACTGACGTTTTACGATGGAAAGAGACTTCACACATAAATCATGACACACATGATTCATGTGACTTAAACGTCACTGATGCTTCCGCTCAGCTGGAGAAACAAAAAACTATGGCAGATGAAAACATCAGGTCTGTGTGGAGTGATGAAGAAAATGTAATGTTCCCAAATTAATAAATGAAACAAACAATGATGGCATATTACAATCATGTTTTTTGTCAGACCACAACGGCGGGGCCAGGCTTATAAAAACGAATGTTGCTGACTGACTGACTGAGTGATCAAGTTACACCATCGATCGATTGGTTGGCTGAGTATTGAATTTTTTCTTCATTGGTCGTTGCTCTTTCAAAATGATTTAGCACAAACAAGCAGCGTTGCCAACTTAGCAGCTTTGTTACTAGATTTACTGAGTTTTCCGAATCCTGTAGCAACATTTTGTAAAAATAAGCACCATGCAACAATTTTAGCGACTGTTTGGACTGACTTAGTGTCTTTCCGTAGAAAACAGTTGTCGTTATTGCCCTTTGAGCTCGAGGTCGGGCTTTCCCTTCGCTGACCTCTTTATGTTGACCGTATAGCTGACATGGACGAGCCTCACATTTTCTCGCAGAGTGAGCATTGTATAAGTAAATCTAGCTGAAATCACAGCATAGTCTTTGTCTTTAACTCGTGTGCTTGGTGATGTTGTCAGATGACATCGTGGTTTTAAAAATCAGGATTTTACTTGCAGCAGAGCAGCAGCAGCTTGGGAATGGCTTGGAGGGGGCCGCCTCTTAACCTGTAGTCTTAATGGGATGCGTTTCAGTCACTATTTCAAACTTATTTCAAAAATGGAAACAGAAAAACATGTAAATCAGAACAGCTTTGTTGGGAATTAGGCTGTATTAAAATACTGTACGTGTGAGCACAGAGAGGAGGAGAGAAGCAAACAGATAAAGAGCTGCAATCAGCTGACACTAGGCAGAATGCAAATACAATGTGGTCCAATGATTTGACCTAGTCTAGTTTACATTGTTTTTCACCATATGAGGTTTGACTTGCTCTCTTTTAATTACATGAACTTATCGCATCCTCTTCTTCCGCAGTGGATTAATAGTATCTGTTTGGAAAATGAGCTCCATCAACTGTTTTATCTTGACGAAAACCAACTCCTCATATCCACATAACAGTAGTGCTTTGAAATATGCATTAGTCTGCATTTTCTTTTGCAGATAAATTCAGTGAAAGTTTGCGCTGCATTATTTAACTAATGTCTGTGGAGGAGAAGATCATAGCAGTGTTTGGGATTCCTCTTTTATATCACCCTGGCCTCAAGGATTACAGATAAATAAAAAAAGAAGTGCTGCATTGCACAGAAATAGCTGGAGACAGTGAAAGGTTGCTTGTCTGCACAATAATTCTCGCCAGTGAGCAAACAAAGGATACGCTTGTGAGCAGTGACACGCGACAAGTGAGAATTGTCAAAGGCGTGTTGTTCACTTTCAGGCGGCGCTACGCGTACCTGCACTGCTGCAGACGATCAGAGACCTGACCGGTGTTGCAATCATACAGGGAGCTGAATAATCAAGTTTCTCTGTGCTGAATGTTTTCAGAAGTTGTCTGTAAAGCATGTCAATGATTGTCTACTGCCACTCGGCTCACTTTCTCTCTGGCCTTTGTTTGTTTTCACCTTCTTCCTTCCTGTGGTCTGCATCAGTGTTACCCTAATCTTCTTTTCCTCCTTTGTGTGCATGTTTTATCATCCATCTCATATCCTCCCTCCCTCCCTTCCTCTCTTTCCTCTCCATCTTTAGTCCAGTGATGTAGTATGATGACTGTGTGTCTCAGTATCTTGAAGGATTAGTTGCTGTAGCAAGAGGTGCAGAGAATCTCACCTACAGGCCCTTTGTGTCAATACATCATTATCTGTCAGCCAGTACCAGCTTAGATGTGTGTATGTGTGTGTGTGTGTGTGTGTGTGTGTGTGTGTGTGTGTGTGTGTGTGTGTGTGTGTGTGTGTGTGTGTGTGTGTGTGTGTGTGTGTGTGTGTTTGCCTGCCTCTATTCTTTTTGGTTCCTCCCTCTACAATCATTCAGATTTGGGACATCTCTCTATGTCTTTGCAGCTGTTTTAGCCTGCTCCTTGCACTCTTCATCTTCTCCTTCCTCACTTCTCTTTTTTCTCAGCACACCTATCTTCTCTCCCTCCTTATCGTTCTCTCTCTCGCTCTCTTCCTCTGTGTGTCTTTTCTCAGCTGTGTGGTTGTCATTCCTTTCTTTTGGCGACCGCAGGCTTTCTCTCTGCCCGGTTCCTTGTACTGACGCACAGCTTGCAACCAAATACAGTACACACAGGATTTCAATATGCATATGCATATATACAGCATAGTCTACTCCTTCTGTAATGCATACTCACTCACTCACTCACTCACACCAACACACAGACACACACACACGCACACACACACACACACACACACACACACACAGTCAGGGCCCCCCTGTGTAATTCTAGCGATGAGTTATTTTGCCCCAGGCCCACCGTTACTCACGAGGTATCTGTCATATCACCCCCACGCACCCTCCCCTTTCCTCCCATCCATCATCTCACACCCCCGCCTCTCTCTCTCTCTCTCTCTCTCTCTCTCTCTCTCTCTCTTTTCACTCTCACATGTACACAAATCTCACATCCTCTTTCATTTCATCCCTCTTGCTCTGAAGCCTTGTCCTGTTCTCCATCTTTACCTCAGCACATTCTCTTCTGATCCCTCCATCCCTGACCACACCACACCTCCTCCTTTGCCCTCTGACCTTCCTCATTAGGAGTATTTCTCCTTCCATTGTACGCTTTTGCTCGTCCCTCTGTCGATATTAAGCTACCGGTAATTCATCAGTCTCAAAGCTGTGGCTGTAAAGTGTGAGCGGCATCTGGTTTTGTTCTCTGTGACCAATTTGAAATCAAAAGCCGGTGACGTCGCTGTTTTGTCTGTTAGGGCCTGAATCCAAGCCATTAGAAGCACAGATGTGATGAGCTGTCATTTGCTCAAGCAGAGGACGACCTGCTCGGTCAGTTCGCACACTGAAAGGCTGGTATTTCAACATGCAGGAGATGGAGTCATTACAACCACCGACCTATTGGCTAGATTGCCATGAAATGTGGTACAAATGTTAAAGGTGTCCAAAGGAAGAATCCTAATAACTTTAAATCTAATGCCACAAGGAGGTTTTGAGTGAAATTTCTCAACAATTATGGCATAACATTTGGTACACAGACTCAAGTTCCCCTCCAGGATGACTTGCAATAACTTTGGTGCTCCCCTTGATGTTTTGTCTCGCACCATCTCCTTCTGTATTTAACAATAAGTGCCCAATCAGTCAGCTATTCCCATATCAATCATCATCTGTTTCTTCCCATTGCTACCCTTCGCTCTGGTTGCAGAAAAAGTTTCAGCAAACCGCAGGTGTTTGAATTATTTTTCCTCGGCGTCTCACAAAGCTGTGACTCCATAGCTTTCTTGATGTGGTTTTTGCATTTTTGTCCACAAATGTATTTTTGTATTTCTGAAGAATCCAAAATGTTTGACAGCTCGTCATGGTTTTTTTTTTTTGCCCTTTTCTTTTTCCACTGTTGAACGTCTCCACTAATTGTTCAACTTTCAAAATTTCTTTAATTAATGTGTTGAGTTTCTATTTTATCGAGGAAGAACCTAAGCTGCCTACAACCATGTCACAAGAACCATTTGTTAATTATCTCACACTTAAGTTTCATAAATGTGTGTTATTTCATATAGTGAGCGTCTTATTGTTGAATTATTTGTACAGCAATTAGCAGCTGAATCCATCTCATGTGTTGATTGTGTCTAATTATGTTTCCTCAGACCAAACTTTTCAAGCAAGTATAACACATTAGACCAAATATCAGAAAAGGTTGCCTCATGTCAGCGGCGAGAATGCGAGATGTGGCCTAGAGGTTAGAGACTTAGAGGCTTGGGAGCGAAATGTTACTGGTTTGAATCCCTGTGCGACCTCCCTCTGCTCTTAGTGTGTGTTTGTGTGTTCATCACTTACTGATGGGTTTAATGCAGAGGTCAAATTGTCTGTGTGTGTAAAAACATAATTGGACAGTAAAGGATTCTTCTTCTTTCTTCAAACAGCCATGGCCATTAGAAATGATGTTTTAGTTTTTTTTTCTCCCTACATTTAACAGCCCAAATACATTTGCATAACGATTTGAAATGCAAAGTAGCATTTTGCTCTCATTAAGTAATATTTCAGCAAATAAACATTAGCATAATCTGCAAAGATTTTGTGAGTTCTGTAACATACTTAGGCTCTTTCTTTGTTTGTTTTTCCATTGTGATTACAGGCTCCCACATCGTATTTTGAATAAGACAGTGACAAATATATTAATAATGGATCATAAACAAAATAGTAAAAAATACTTAAAAGGCACTTGAATCTTCTTTTCCTTACGTTCTTTCCTGGCATTTTCTTTCCATAGCTGGGGAAAGATGCAAATTAGGAGTGCCATGTTATTTATGAGTCAAGTCCACTAATTAATGTTGCTCAATCTTGCAATTAACAGATGAAATTGTATGTCATGTGTTAAATGTGTGTAATGACCCAAAAAGCAACGCAAATTATAAAAAAAAATAAAAATTATGATTTATCTGGAATACATTTGCATCACATTAAAATACAAAACAATCTATAGATAACTCGTTTAACCAGGTTACCAAATGTCATTGGTGTCCATTTGCAAAAGCGTGACTAAGGCATCAGGGAAACTAATGTTTGGTTTGTATAAAAAGAAACTGACCAGACCAGCTTCAACAGCCTTTACCTTCAGTTCCAACTGCTACAATTACTTAATTATATTAATTTTAGGCGATGGAATGAGTAATGTCAGGGCACTATTTAGTAATTAAAGGGATGAAATGATTACATCAAGGGAGCAGGTTAAGTCATTTGAAAGTACGAATTATTCATTTGAGGGAACAAATCTTTTTTTTTTTCTCCTCCCCTGAGACTAATGAGGCTCTGCACCAAACAAACACTGTTATATTACTTAATTCTATCATTTTGTTTGTCGTCTTCTGAATCAAGATCATGTGTTCATTAAGCCAAACAGTATATTAAATATGCAGTAGACTGTAGAATGTAGATTTTAAGAAAACACGTACAGCAGCTTAGTTTCAAACATACTTAGTTTAAAACAATTGGAGCCTTAACAAACGGCTCACCTCCCAGTTCTCCCAGTCAGTGACGGTGACATATCGCGCACACTAACTAGGTTGTGTATATTTACACTCCACCTAACAGCCCTCTTGTATCTGAGAATCGTTTAACCCAGGAAGTAAATGGGTGATTTATAGACGCAGCTTCCTGTGTCCCTCAGCACTGCAGACAGATAGTGTGACTACAGACAGATTGTGTTAGCACCAGCCTACAGAGCACTACAGCTGCTTCACAGTCTATTTTTACCAGTCATAGATCCTAACGGTCTGGTACTGTCACACCCTCACATCTAGACTAATGGAGGACCCGCTGAGAACCGCACTCATAATAATTCACACACACAGTGAGAGAGGCACTGATTGTAGACACAATGCAAACATGTTAATGCCAACCTGCTAACACACATACGCACAAATGTACATCTCACATGCTTCTGAATTTGCACAAACAAACACATGAAATATTCACAAGTATTTAAGTGAGAGTGTTTGCCTGCTTACATATAGACACAAAATAGGATATTTCATCGTCTGAGTTTATTTTAATGAATGCACCATCAGCCTTTCCTCAGTAGAAGTGAGAAAACACTGGGTCTGAATGACATTCCTCTATAGCAAATTGTTGCATTGCTTGCCACATTTAGTGCTGAATGATCCTGCATGACTTTCAGCCTTCTGTCAGAGGCACTAGAAGCATAAAAGCAATGAGATGTGAAGCAGTGTTGCACCCTGCCGGGGGCAATGTTTTCGCATTGAAACAACTTTGCAGGACCAGGGTGATCATTCAAAGGGTCAGTTCAGTTAAATTACCAGGAAAATAAAATGTGTTCTCAATTACCCTTAGTGGTATATAGCTATGCGTTTAGTTTTGGTTTTATTTACCTAGGAGATATCCATTTGTGAGATGTCTGCAGACACACTAACACAGTGGAGGCTCACAGCACTGAAAATGTTACGATTTTAAAGGTCCCATATCATGAAAATAGGCTTTGATTGTGCTTTGGGAAGATACTGTACAGTCACCTGCAAAACCTTTGATAGTATGTTTTGTGGATTATAACAAAGACATAGTTTTTGGGAAGGGGTGTTTTTGTTCAAATTTTTAAAGGTACTTCTTCAATACTGTAAGTATCGCAAGTGAAATTCCATTCACCTCAATTGTACTGGGGCATATATCTCAAAACATAAAGTAACAAAAACTAAACATTGCTGAATACACTTTATTTCTTAGTAATATGGGAGAACCAACTCAAGCAGTGGCTTTCATTGTTTAAAAAGTCAGAATCCATGTTTTAAATTATCACTGGTTGGGAGCCAGACTTCATTCAGAGGTTCTGGTTCATTTAGCTTTGACGTCAGATATCATACATCAATACTGGTATTCATTATAAGAGGTCATGTGTGAATAAAACCGGTTACTATTGTTTTCCATCTTCATCCACCCATTTGTTTGGTTTTGTTTGTCTGTCACCAGCATATCTCACATGATTGGCTTCGTCGGTGTATAATTAGACATGGCATATACATTCATGCCCCCAGGAGGAAGAAACCCATTGATTATGGTGACTGTGGCGACCTTTGCTCTGACCCTGCCCTCAGACACTCCTACAAATTTCCAAATTACTTCATCTCATGAGCCCTGAGCTGCGAACTCAGTATATATTTGCTGCACACATCATAGTCCCAACAGGAACAAACCTATTGATTTTTGACGACCCCTGTGAACTTTCCTCTTGAGGTGTTGTCAGGCGAGACTTTGCCCAACCTCATGCAACTGCTCTGTATTCTGTCAAACAAATGTCTATATTGACCTTTTGAGTATTTTCTTATCTTTTGGTTGTTATCTTTGTTGGTTTCCTTGGTGTTGCTATTGATCTGATCCGATCAGATATCATAGCTGGATTGGTATTGGTGCAGATTCCGGCCTTATCAAGCAGATCGGGTCTCGGCCAAGACATGGCAAGTGACAAGTCTTTCTCCTGTCAGCTGCAGTACATCCCTTCATTCAGTTATGGTGAGCCCCTGACTCAATTTTCGAGTCACAGCAATCCATGACCTCAAGTTATCCCAGAATAATTGCAGTTGCAGTGAGGTATACAGAAAGCAAATGTGAGAAAAAGACAGCACTTGTATTTGATCTGTACTTGACACTGACTGATACTCAGTTTCGTTGTCGGAATAATTAGTGTGAAGGGAAAAGGAGCCAGTTTTCTGATTAATTTAAGCTGCTGTTAAAGGTCCTTTTGTTCCTTTTTGGACAACTGTAGATTTTTAATTCACCGCATTAAAGTTCTGAAAGCCTATTTATACCTAAACTATCACATACGCCCACTGAACTTCAAAGCATCCAAGAAATACTTCTGCTTAATGGACCTTTGTTAAAAGGGCTGCTCTCTGTGAAGCATGAATATAATATTTTTCCACACAGGCCAAAAAAGTATTTTTTTCCTTTCTCTGTAGCCATCAGCTTACAAAATGGAATTAATGCTGAAATATATTATATGTGGCATCTGATTTTATGGTTCTATGTGTTTCTATGTTGGTTGGTTAGTCCAGTTTTTAGATTCTTATCCATCACACAGTACCATCAGGGACTGTCACATTTGCAGAAACACTGGACCCAAGTGCAGACACAAAGGCAGGGCTAGCACAAGGTAAATTATTTCAAAATAAAACATGAAATAAACAAATCCCAACATACCAAGACCAAACAGTCCTAACCGGTGCAGACCATGAGAGGGACATACAGCCAGTCATGAAGAAAAATGATCATGGCATTAGTTTTATAATAGTAAAAGACTCATGACATTCCAGTCACCTCCATCTGTATTTTGTGCTTAGTGCTAAATAGCGAATGTTAGAATGCTAATATGCTAAGCTGGTAAATCGTAGTCTTTAGCATGTTAGCACTGCATTCCTCTTTCTGCTGGCACAGGTTTTTTCAGTGTATGAGCCTTTAAGAGCAGATTGTGGGGAATAAAACATTTTATTAACCCAGGATGCCTCAGACTTATTACTTCTATCACTCTCTCCTCATGCTTTTTGCCTCGTCGTTTTTTTTTTTTTTTCCTCTGCACTTGAATTCAATCTTTCACATTCTCTCCCATTTGCCCTGTTCCACTTTAATTCCCCGTCTCTTTCTCCCTGCATCTTTAATGGACTCGGTAAATCCAGATGACCATTTGTTTGACCTGTCAGTGCTCCGTCATTATGAGACGACTGAATCAGTGAAAATAGTCAGTCTGCATTGGGGCGGGGCGCTGGCATTGGAGAGAACACACACGTAGACGAGAGGAGTTTACCTGATGTTAGAAATTGAGGTTGAAGCAGGTTTTGCCCTTGAGCAAGGCACCGGATACTCAGCATGTTCCGGTGGAAGCTGCTCTGGTCACTATAGTGGGAAGTTGTAAGCGTACTGAAAATGTTTTACCGGGATATGTCTTTTAGCTTTTCCTCAATAAATAGATGTACAAACACACACGCCAACCTACGCACACACACACATCCGCATACACGTCCCAGCCCCAAAGAGGACACAGACAGGCTAAAACAGTGCGGCTGAAAAGTTGAACGAGGAGCTGAATAATTCAAAAGGCTCTCAACCAGTCACCTCGCTCACCGCAGTTCTCTGTTACCGTGGAAGTCCCACTGTTTGCCCCCCTGCCAGACTGAGCAGGACTGGTGTTATGTCGGCTTCCTGCAGTGTTTCCTGTGTCACTACACACCGATTTGACAAGACATCTTTTTCACTCCCCTTCACACTGTTTTTCCTCCCCCTGTGGTCTCCCTGTTTCCTCCCTCTTTGTCTTTATTTTCACCTCTTTCTTTATTCATGTCACTCCGTCCTTCCAGATTTTAAAGGCTGGTCAGTCGTCTCTCTCTCTGTCTCTCTCTCTCTCTCTCTCTCTCTCGCTCTCTCCAGTCAGTCAGAGGACACCTATGTGTTGTGTAATGTCTGGCGAACTGAATGAAGGCTTCCCGCTCTGCAGCTCAATGAGTCTGTTAATTATAGAAGTCATAAAGAGAGCAAAAGAGTGTAGAGGGTTGAGGGAGTCCATTGCAAGAACTAATTTGAGGTGAATGTTAATTATTTTTTTCTTTTTTTTTTACATAAATGTCCATTTCCCACCTTTTGTTAGGACTTTCGTGCTAGGACTTCTTCCTGCGTGCTTTGACTTCTGCTGGATTAAACATGCAGAGTCTGTTTGATACTGTGTATGGGACACTGAGGAATGTGTTTTTATGCCTCCAGCAGCAACAGCAGTTTGTTTTGGAATAAATAGAAGAAGCACTGTGAAGTTAATATGAGCAGTGACAGTCACCAGGGCTGTAAAAAGAAAAACATCTTCAGCATGTGAAACAGCACTCGTAGAAAGACGTCAGAGTTACGGCCCAGACTGTTTGACTAGCACGCGATCTCTGGGAATGGCCGTAAAAAAAACATACAAACTTTAGGTTTTTTGCAAGAGGGCGGGGTTACTTATTGATTGCACAGCAGTTTGACAGTGATATCATTTAATTTAAGAAAATTATGACTTGTTAAAATGCACATTTGTGTTTATTTGTTTTGCTCATCCGTGCACTCTAATGATAGAGTGGTGATCTGAGTGTGTGTGTGTGTGTGTGTGTGTGTGTGTGTGTGTGTGTGTGTGTGTGTCTGTGTCTGTGCACAATCCATTTACATGCAGCACAATGTTTGATAGAGGCTCGGTGTCACACAGATGCGCTCAGCTCAGCTCAGCACAGTTCTGGAAAAGGTTAGGACACACATGGGACACAGAGGAGGTTAATTACAGAGAATAAGAGGGTGGTGACGACTGTGGAGGTCATTAGCCAGTGGCTCGAGAAGGACTGTTGGTTAGCAGATATGCGATTGCAGCACATAATGCAAATTAAACAAATTACAACCATATAGATCAGAGTTTTGGAAAACCCCTCTCAGACCACGTGATGAGCCCAAATGTCCGTCCTTGTTCCGAGTGGCAGCGTGGCGCCTTGAACTGAGGTTTTGCTTTATCAATAACTCCTTTTGTTGTTTTTCAAAGTGAATCCATTGTGTAAAATCACCACCTGCTGTGGTAGCTGATTGATTTTGCCAGCTGGACTTTTAAACCGCTACAATGGTCTCACAGTTTCTGTTGGACCTTTGCAACAGTTGCAGTTTGGTGTGTTTGGATTTCCCCTCCTCCTTTTGGTCTCAGTTATGAGAGCTACTGGATGCAGTGCAAAATATGTTTGATTAGCTACTTGAAGAATATGAATCAAGAAAATAAGTAAACTATACCTGCACTTTACAGTAGCATTAAATGCATTCTTGGATGTGTGTTGGGGAGGAATGCTCATGCACTTACTATTTTTAATGGCACTTAGCTGCTGTTCCCACAGAGCGTGAATACACCTGTTATAAGTTGTTACAATCCTGTACTACTGGAGAAACAGTGATTATATTTGCTTGCTAAATGTATATACAGTATATTTATACATATTACATGTACAGTGCATCCACGTTCATGATGTTCATAAACCCTGGAATTCCCCTATGTAACCTGAATAACCTGAAACAACCGATTAGTCAATCAACAGAAAATTTATCAACGACGATTTTGATCTTGAAGCATTTCATTTAAAAATATTTTTTAATCAAAGGTTCACGGGTTTCAGCTTCTCAAATGTGACTATTTTGTGGTTTTCTTAGTCTATGATAGCAAACTGAATTTCCTTGTGCTTTCGACTGTTGACTTTGTGAGATGTTGCCATGGGCGTTGGCATTTCATGGCTATTTTCTGATATTCTTCAGAGCAAACGATTAATCAGTTAGTGGAGAAAATAATCAGTGGATCGATTAGAAATGAATGTGAATTGCAGCCGTAAATCTGTTCTAGGAGTTGGAGCCTATGGCTTGAGGCCGTTTGCAGTAGCTTGTGCTGAATTTACGTCAGTCTCTACAAACTTTACACATGCCATATACTGTCCTGTACATATACAAATATTGTGAGAGATGAAAATGAAGACACAACTTGTTTAACAGTTCGTTGATTCCAGGTATATAATCACTGGGAATGCACCGATCCAACGTTTTCTTTCCTGATACAGATTCAGATCCCTCGGTTCAGGTAACGATGCAATATCTGAAAAAGTCTGCGGACAAAGCAGCAGGACCTCACTGGAACCATTTTTATGTAAAGCAACATGAGGCCAGGGATTACTGTACAGTTACAGTTTATAGCCATGTTGACCGAATCAGTGACTGAGAGTCAGAACTTTACAGTAACAGGGATCGGTCCCATCGCGGCCAATACCTGATCGGCTTAATAAGATCAGTATAAGTGACGATACCACAAGGCGGCTCAGTGTCGGATCAGTGCGTCCATTGTACTCAGAGGTAAGTTTTATAGGCATCCACGATAATAGGTAACTACTTTTCATTGTGAATGGAGTTGTTGAGTACGCCATGACTAATGCTACTGCAGTAACATAGTCATAAATCAGTGCTATTAGTCTATGTAAGACAACTATGTCATGCTAGTGGTCGTATATTCACCATGGAATTATAATGGATCACTTGTCCCAGATGCTAGTTAATGTGCCTTGACTGTGTTATAGTACCTGTGTGTTTGTGTGTGTGTTTGTGTGTGTGTGTGTGTGTGTGTGTGTGTGTGTGTGTGTGTGTGTGTGTGTAAACAATCGTGATCATGAATGTGATCAAATTGTTTTCAGCACAGGATAGACTTTTACGTGTTGGTGTGTGTTTGCTGGGCTGTGATTGAGGACCAGTACAAAAGAGTGTGTGCACTATAAATACATGTATATATATGTATATATATGTATATATATGTATATATATGTATATATATATATATATATATATATATGTATATATATATATATATATATATATATATATGTATATATATATATATATATATATATATGAGATGGGGTAAAGGGCGATAAGGAGAGTTACCGCAAGGCAACATGTGTGCAGTGTGCAGTGGCAAATTGGATTCCTGCTGGTGTGTGTGTGTGTGTGTGTGTGTGTGTGTGTGTGTACTTCTCCATGTGTTGTCCACAAGCCCACCATCAAGGTATGAAGGTGTAGACACTGAACAGTGTGTGAGAGAGAACAAAGGAGAACGTGAACGACTGAATGTGAGAAAGAGGACAATAAGAAATGCAAAGTCGGTCTTGGGTGATGAAGCATAAAGAATGAGTAAACAGCTGAACCAGAGCAGCAGCTGGAGTGTTAATGTCCTGACAAAGCCGTCTAACATGAGATAATGACGTGTGCAACAGTCTGCAAATGTCTGTCTGTTTGTCTAGCAGGCCACTGTGAATGCATGTGTAAAAGGAAAACACCTAAACTTTTCCATAATCTCAATCCAATACTTTTAGTTGCATACTAATTGCATCAGTATTTTATTGATTCACTTAAACATAGTTCCAAAGACGTATGTTCGTCTAAGTGAACTATCGTGGCAGAATGCTTAGATGCCTGCCGATGTTCATCTATACAATGTCTTTCTTTTTTCAATGAGCTTCAGTTTAACTTGAAGTAATCAGGAAAAGAAATTGTTTCTTTAGCTCCGTCCCTGAAGTTCATTTCAGCCACTGCTTCCCGAGCAGCTCTCCAGAGAAATCAAAATGATTATTCTCCTTCCCTCTCTCCTTTTCTCTCATCCTCTCTGTCTTCCTCCCTCCTCTCTGTACGGTGGCAGTAAATAACATCAGCTCCACAAATTAATTCCCCTTCAACCCTCGCTGGCCTCCTTCATTGTCTCTACCAGGTTTATGGGATAACTCTCCTATCAATTAAAGGCTAATTCTCTTAACTGTCATGTATGGAGCACAGGGGTATTTCCTCAGCTTATGAAAATGCCAGCTCACTTTACCAGAGTGTCATCTCTAATAGGACCTACACATTGTGGCACTTTGAGAGAGAGGATAACACGTGATAAATAGCAAGAGAGGGACTGAGCAGGTGGAAAGAATTGGATGCAAATAAGGTTAACCGCTGAACCTTTGTTCCGTCATTCCTATTATGCTGCTGTAAATGCTGTTTACATGTTTTTATGGTTTTGTGAAGACAAAAAAATTGCTGTAAATGACCTGGGACACATGTCGCAACCTCCCTAAAATATATTTTAAAAGGCTGCATAGATGGAAGCAAATAAGCAAAGAAATCCCAGAGACCCCAAAAGTCTCAGGTTCACTGCCCCAGACCTACAGGGACCTTTAGAGCCTCCGGTGGCCCCAAAAATATCAGCGGGTATTGGTAAATATGGGAGTGCTAGTTGGTCTCTGGGCTTATAGTTCTGTTAGATATGCTGGGATGTAAATGAACACGGATTTAGATATTCAGATAGTGTGCTCTGAACAGACACAAATTTTTCACAGTAATAACTCGTGATGTTGAAGCCTGGCACCGTGTTGACAGCAGAGGCAGGTGATGTTAGAGACCATCTGAAAAGTGCATGCAAACACGCCAGGGCACCCTGCCAAGGTTTTTCCAGTAGCTTTCTCCTTTTCATTTCAAACAAAATTTATCTTCATTCTGACCTTTCTGCCAGTAAATGCCCTACTACCTTTTTCTTTTCTTTTTTTCTTTTAACACACTCGCTATAGGACCCGATGAGCTAACGGATTTCTCATTTTTTAAGAATGAAATACACATCAGACCAGCTTAACATTTATCTGCTCAATGTCCATTTTTTTTTTAAAGAAAATCATGCAAATTGGCCAAATGCATTTCAGACTTTCACCATTGATTTTTACTTGGGGCATTAACAGTTACACGGTATTTATTAGTTTTGACATTTTCTTTAATTAGGATTCAAATACAAATCAATGTTTTGTTATTACATTATTCAGGTACATGATTAAAATATCTTATTGAAACATTATGTAGGAGTAGGGCTGAATGATAATTTTTACCTTTCATTTTTACTGAAAAAAATATTAAAAAATGTGATGATGGTCTGAACCAAACAGCCATGTTCCCTCACAGCTGGAGAATTTTGTCGGCCGGAGAATCTCTCTAGCACCACAATGCTTCATTTGTAATAGTGTGTTGTGAGCCATTTTACCTTTTGTCCAAAAAAGAAAAAAAAACAAACAAATAATTTCACCTGCCTATATTGCAATGTCGATTATATTGTGATTTATTGTTCAGCCCGATGTATGGGGATTATAAATGGTGGTAGAAAACAGTTTAATGCAGCATCTCCAGCATAAACCACGCCCACTTCCAGTATACATGTACAGATGTTTTTGTGACGTTTACAGAAACAGATGGTTGCTATGCATTATGTCCCTAGTACATACACAGTTTTCAGAGGGCAGTTGGTTGGAGGTAGCTGCAGGTGCCCAAAAGGAAATATTTGCCCTGGGGCCCCCCCCATACTGGTTAATCTGCTCATAGATGGACACATAGACGATGTTAACACGGACAAATACAATGTTTTTTTTCCCCCACTCACACATACCACACGTAGCTTCATTAAGTCCTGCCAACTGCAGACTCATCACCACCTACAGAGCTGGCTACACACAAGCTTGCACGCGCATGCACGTTCAAATACAGTATAAACAAGAAGCGCACTCGCTCTCAGCGGCACAGTCAAGCATTGTGCTTTGAACGAATCACTGAAAGCCTAATTGGCAGGACTGACTCCCTGAATAGCGCAAAGACCAGAGGCCATCTCCACACGTGTTTCAAATCTGAGCAGGAGATGTTGCTGCGGTGGAGACAGCGCAGAGGTGTTTATGTAGAAATGATCTGTTCCGTGTACTGCTACTGCAGCCAAACAGCTAGACTCGGGCCGTCAGCAGCGTCTCCTCTGTTCCAGTCTGTAGAAGGACAGAGAGATGAGCTGGTTGCAGTTTGTGGATGGAAGCCAGCTGGCTCATGTGGAATCCACCACAACAGAGACGCGCAGTGGTTCGTTGACAGAAGAGATATGACCCACAACAGATGCATTCACCTATAGCCACTCATTCTGCCAGAAGTGATGCACGCTGAGCGCAGAATGTGTGGATGAAAGAAGTGCGTTAAGTTGTTGTTTGGGTGCATCTTATAAATTATATTGCATTATCAATGTACACTGTAGATATTTCAAAGTGTATAAAAAGCATCTAAAATCCTCTGGGTGAGCTCTTTTTCAATTCTTCCTTTGTTGGAGGACTTTTGATGCATCTTGAGAAGCTGCTCTTTCTAACATGTCACTTAATCGTGTCTCTTTTTTAAGGGCACATTCAACATTTTGCATTCCCCAGAATTGAGGTTTTCTTTCCTCTGGCTTTTCCCTTTATAGCAAACTGCAGCAGTGCTGACCTGCAACAGAAGGTTGGTCACAGCTGTTTTGGGTTGAGCAGCGGTTACTATCACACACTATCAAACTTTACTCAGGTATAAACTGTAAAGAAAGGAAGCCGTTCATGCACAAAGATAGAGTGTAAGCACAGATGGAGAACACTGCAGCTCAAACACCAAGTGTAAACCTAAACCACCAGGTGCTCAGCCATCCTTTTTTCTTTGCGTCATTTCTTTTTCTCAGCTTCAGGAAAATATCGATCCGCCCTGTAGCGCCATCATAACTTCAAAGATCTCTGCTTTCAAGCGTCTTGTTACCGGTTTATGTTGTGTTTTACAAGGGACTCGTGACCTATCAGGTGTGGCACATGGCAAAATAGATTTTCATCCACAGCTTATACAGTGCGTTCAGAAAGAGTTCAGACCCCTTCAATTTTTCATCATTTTGTTATGTTGCAGCTTTATGCTAAATTCATTTAAGTCCAATTTTTTACCTCATTAATCTACATTCAATACTCCATACTGACGGATAATGAAGGGACGCACCTGAGCTAAATTTCAAGTGTTATAGCAAAGGGTGTGAAAACTTAAATCTATGGTTTTAATAAATTTGCAGAGAATTCTATTTTCACTTTGACGTTGTGGGGTATTGATTGTCTAAATGCACTGTATGAGACTCTGGAACAGATGCACAGATTGTTTTTTAATAATAAGAGAAACTTCTTTCTCTGTTTTCCAATTAAGATTTTAATATATGAGCTGTGCATTGACACGGCCCCTTACTGTCTGAAAATAATGCATTAACCAGGAATCTCAAGCCGTCACTCTCAGTGCCACTCACTCATCAGTCAAAGTAGACTAGTCTGTATTCATGCATCCTTAGCACTTAGCTTTTTTAGATTTCAAATGGGACTTAAGTTTACATTTTGTAAACAAGTAATGATTTCCTTAGGGCCTCACAAATGTGTTTGACTACAACACATTGTGCGTAGTGCTAGAACCTTCCTAGGGTTTGGATAATTAATGGTTTCACATACAGATCTCAACAAGAAGGATAAATCAGCTTTCAGGAACGTAACAAATCAGCACATGCTCACGCCACAGGGAGGGCGAATCAAGTTAGACAAAGACTAATCAAGTACAAATAATCATGTGGCTTTTTTTTTTTAAGTCTCTTTGCCAGCTTCTGATCACTGTTAACCACAGAGGAAATGCAAATGTAGCAGTCAAAACAACAGGTAGAAACACTTACGGAAATGTTGGCGCCTTGCTCCGCCTGTCGCACTCCACGGGGGAATCGAACCCCGCTAACTGTCAGGGCTCCTCCCATTGCTCCGCTCCATCCTCAGTGGCTTAAAAATCAATTTCTGAACGGAGCAAGTGTGCATGTTTGGTGTGAACGGGGGGGTAAGCGCTCGTTTGTCAGTGTTTGTTTCGCTGTGGGGAAGTCAATGAGCAAACGGCCTGTTGTTGTTAGTGGGAGGAAATGTCAATGGGGGATTGTGGGAGCAGCACTGGGCTCTACTGGGCCCACTAAAGCCTTTCATCTGAGTTAGCCAACATCATTAAGAGCCTGCCATGTTTGCTTTTTGGTGTCTGGGTTTGCGCGCTTGTGTAAGGCTGTGTGGGTATGAGCTGCAGTCTTAATGAGTGTGTATAGGCCTGTATGAGTGTGTTAACGCTCATCCGTCTATCCGTGTAGTTTCACACAGTTTGGTGCTGATTGTGTATACTGATATTGTGTGTGTGAGTGCCTACGTCTAAG